>NC_041382.1:61434241-61530737 GCF_002162155.2 Triticum dicoccoides | reverse complement strand
GACCCGCCCCCAACCACCACCTACCGTCGCCTGCCCCGGCCACCGCCTGCCCCGCTCCAACCCGTCCGGCCGGTGCGCCTCCTCTCCTCCACCCATGGTGCCACCCCTCCCTTGACCCGCCGCTAGATGGGATCCGGGCCGAATCTAGGCTGCGCCGGCCCTCCCGCGCCGCCCAGCCGCTGGATCCACGCCGCGCCGGCCCTCCTGTGGCGCCCTGCCGCCGGATCCACGCCTCCCTGCCGCCGTCTTCAAGCCCCGGGCGCCCCTTCCTTCCCTCCACAGCCGGCAACCTGCAGGACGCCCCTCCCCTGTCCCTGCAAAATTCCCTCCGACGGGCCTCCTCTCCCTGCAAAACTCCCTCCGGTGAAGCCCCTTGCAGTTTGCGACATGTACGAATGCAGTAGGTAGTCGCGTTGGTGCAGCCCACTGGCCTCCAGCAGGGGATGCAGCTCTTTCGGTGGGCGAAGTGCAGTCCACGACGAGCACCAATGTAGTGTGGTGCTCTTCAATTCTTCAGATTTCTTTTGTGCAATCCTGTTTGGAGCTTCCCAACCGCCCCACAGCCCCGATGGTCTTCCTACCTCCCTACTTCCATTCTCGGCGGCCGCCCCATAGCTGTGGACGCACAGTTCTGGCCACCAGCCCTTCCCCGCGCCGACGCGCCGGACGACAACAACACAACATCACCAGAGGTGAGCGCTCTCCTCTCTCTCCTTCCCTACTTCCTCCTCACCTCTATCCCTCACATCTCGCTTGTGCGCCGCAGGTGGCGCCATGTCCATCTCAATCTTGTCCCTGCGCCACTCCATGTATCCTGTTTGATCGCGACCTCCCTGATGACCAAGTATTGCAGCCCACTTTTTTCATCGGCACTTGTAGTGCATTTAGTTGTCGTGTGCGGTTTCATGGCACTTAGACTCGCAGTTGAGATGAAATTATAAAGAGAAAATGCTAGCAAAAATTAAAAAGTGTGTCACAAAAGCATTCCACAACGCCAGCATCATGTTTGAGAAAAGTTATTTTTTGTTGCAGATTTGGATGAGCATCTGCCGTGTGGTTCCAGCGCAGATGAGGTTCGCGGTCCACTGATTTTTTGCTTGCAGTGTAGTGTGGTGAAATTATACTCGTCCTCCCCCTTCATCTTCACCACCACTTTATACTTAGTCCGATGCTTGCAGTGTGGTGTGGATTTTTTGTATAAAGAATATAGGGACTCATTTGATTGCAGCGAAACATGGTGATGTTCGGGCATGAGCATGCAGTTTTGACCATGTGGACATGCAGTGCAAAAATGGTGTTTTCCGTGTGTGATGATTTTATGTATAAAAGTTATCTGGACTCGTTTGAAAATTGTTTACCAAAGAAGTTCATTTTGAATTCTGTTGCGGCTCATTTCCCTCGACCATGTGGTTCGCTTCTTCGCACGTGTATAGCTTGCCAATGTGGAAACCCAAAACTCCAAACAGAAAAAAGAAAGAAGGAAATGAAGTGCAAAGATGTGTTAAATGAAAATGGTAGGTAAACACAAAAAAAAGGTAATGTCGTTCACTTGGCCATTTGATGCAGTGCAAAGATGTGTTAAATGAAAAATGGTAGAGAAACGACAAAAAAAAGTAATGTCGTTCCCTTGACCATTCGATGCAGTGCGGTTTTCTAATTGAAGCAGTGTAGTTTTCTAAACTGAAGCAATGCGGTCGGGTGTCTGATGTTGTTCATCTTGTAAGTGACCATTTGATGCAGTGCGGTTTTCTAACCGAAGAAGTGCGGCCAGATGTCTGATGTTGTTCATCTTGTAAATACAAAAATAAAAAATGTTACTGAAACGACAAATAAAGTAATGCGGTTTACTTCTCCATGCATTTGGGGTTCAATTATGCCCGATGTGAAGTCCCGTCCACTTCCTCGCATGAGAAAATTTACGTGTAAATAAAATAAATCAAGCAGTTCGCTTGCCCATCTGATGGGGTGCGGCTTCCTATATGAAGCAGTGCATTCTTCTGTCTGATGCAGTACACAAGTCGATTTGGGTGTCGCGAAAAATAGAGTTTCCGCATTTTGGTAAAATTGAAACGTCTCTTAAACCGTAAGGAATTAGAGAAAGTGACCTACATGAAAAAGTTGCGTCTCGTCGATATCTTTCCAACGGCATATAATTTGAATCATTTCGACGTCCGGTTTGTAAAAATTTCACGAAAAACAGCTGCTGCCACTTGTCGTCTACCACACGATTTTTAAAATTAACTTAAAACCGTAAGGAATCTCAAAACCATTTCTAAATATGAAAGTTGCGCCTTGTCCATAGATTTGCAACGACATATTACACGCCTCATTTTGACAAACGGTTAAGAAACTAGAGCGAAAACAGTACCGAAAATTTGAATTTTTTTGAAAAACAGAATTCCGTGATTTAGTAAATTTGAAACTGCTCTTAAACCGTAACGAATTAGAGAAAGAAATAGATATGAAAAAGATGCGCCTCGATGATATGGTTCCAATGGCGTATCATTTGCTTTATTCCGATGAGCGATTTAGAAAAAATCACGAAAATATGCTCGCTGCCACTCATTGTGGGCCGCACCATTTTTAAAACTGCTCTTAAACTGTGAGGAATCTCGAAAAGTGTTCAACATGGCAAAGTTGCGCCTAATCCATAGCTTTTCAACGATATATTACACACCTCGTGCCGACAAACGGTTAAAAAACTAGAGCAAAAACAGTACCAGAAAAAACACTGCGTGCAGTTTTTTGCCACGGGAAGTTCACTCGCCTCGGTACTGCAGCACACTTGGTTCAAACAATGACGTGCACTTGCATTGAACATGCAGTGCGGAAGTGTTATCAGAATAGCTATTCTAGTAATATTATCATAATAGACCGGCTATACTCGCCTCAGTATAGCCAATGGAGAAAAACGACGGAAAGAGTGAAGACAATGCAAGTTGAAACACAACTGAGGAATTTCAAAGCTGAGGAAAAACTCAAATTGAAGATTTTCAACTTCTGGTGGTGGCGTGACCCACCGTATAACACTATTCTAATCCCAGGATTAGAATAGTTATTTGGATCACGTCAGGCCCTATATAGAGCGATCGGGTTGTTCCCGAACTGCCCAACCCGCTACAGAAAAAAAATGCCCCACCATCCCACGACCGCTCGTCCCTAATCTCTCCCGATCCCCTACTATCCACCGCGACGGCGCCTCCATCCCCTGGATCTGGCGCCTCTCGCCGCTGTCTTCTCGGCCCAGTCCAACCTCTCCTCCTGCCGCCTCCTGCATCTCGCCACCCTCGTTCCTTCACCCTACAACGTGCCGCCACCATGCATCTCGCCGACATCGCCACCCTCCCTGGATATCGCCGACGTGTGCCTCATCCGCCATGGCCGCGGTCTTTCTCCCCCACGGTCGATGTTCCTCCTCCCCAACGGCCGTCGCCTGTCGTCACCCTCCCGGCACTTCGTCTCCGTCACGACTCCCATCGCAACCCTCCAGCCCCGACACCTCCTCTGCCGCCCTTTCTCCCAGATCTGCCACTAGCCCCGGCGCCTCAGATCCCCACCGTAGAGCTGTTCCCATGCAGGTCTCCCCGTGCTACTGCAGGTCGACTATGCCGTCGCGCAAAGTTCGCTGATTAGAGCTCCGGTCGGATCCGTCGCCGGTGCATCGCCTTGGTCAGTCTCCGTCGCTACCCTGCATCTCCTCCTGTTCCGGCTGTCAATGGCCACCTATCGTGTGCCTCCTCCTCCCAGGTCACTCCCGTTGGGTCAGGATAGGATCCTCGTGCGTACTGCGCCCAACCGTCACCGTGGACTACTCCAAATCGTCACCGTGAAGAGCTTCCAAAGCTTTCCTACATGTTGATGTATCCCGCATGCACATCTTCAACCTCTTCATGTATCTTCCGTGTTTAGGAAAAGTGCTCAATGAAATTTATATTCCGAGAAGTTCATATATTATTGTGTGGAAAGGTCATGTATTAGAATTACCTAGTAAGTGAAAAAATGGCAGTGTGTTCATCTTCTTTCAGTTAGTGTTCATATGTGTTCAGTACATGTTCATACATGTTTTGTTTGTTTTCGTAACTCTTATGTGAAATGGCTCTATGCTAAGCACGTCCGCAGGGCTGTGGCCTGCTGCCACTGGTGAGTTCGTGTCCTAGCGATGTGTGCATGTGCTGATGGTGTGAGTGCATGCTGTATGTCTGTGCACACGAACTGGAAAAGTTTCAGATCTTGTTGCCTGCTCGTGTGCACTACAAGTGTTTGTGTTTATGCCCCAAGGAAGAAAACATGTTATTTTTAACCGAGAACGTAATTTAAAACACACACTTGGGCAACCAAGCTATCTATGTTTTTCTATCACAAAATAAATCATGCCAAGGCAGATTGAAAACTTCATATATGGACTACAAAAAGATTTTGCATGGGGTTCTAGTTTGTTTGTTTATCGACTCAAAACTTCATGAAGTTCGATGTCTGCAAAAAAGGATTTTGAGCAAAGAATGATTTACCCATTAAAAAATATAGAAGTTCAAATTAAAATAATAGTGTAGTTCAAAATTAAAAAGACTAAAATTTTGCTTCAAAAAAATAAAATCCTAGAAGTTCAATTTAGAAAAAACAATCATTTGATATTCATCATTTCAAAAAACCCCGAGATGTTCGGTTTAAGGAACCAAAGAAGTGCGAATTTAAAAACTCAAATTTTCCTTTGTGCTAAACAAATAAAAATTGAGACTTTTAAAATAAAAAAACAGGGTAGTTCGATTTATACGGAAAAAACAAATTATTTTTGTTTCTAGGAAAAATAGAAGTATGAAAGTTCAATTTTAAAAAATTTGTTTGATGCTTATTTGAAAACATATTTTTTCTAAGAATAAGAGTAAGAAGTTCAAATTACGAAAACTAAGAAGTTAGACGTGTATAAAAAGCTCAGATTTTTTTCTCTTTACTAAAGAATAAAATGAAGAACTTCAAATTAAAATAAAAGGAACAACTAAAAAAAGTTTAGAAAGTGTTGATCTTTATTAAAAAATCTAGGATTTTTATAGATATCCGTTTTTGTGAAATTACAAATGATGAATTTCATATTGAGAAGGTAGTCAAATTTGGTGTTTATTTAAAAATCGAAAACAATTCTTTACTAAAAAATATAAAAAGCTGAAGCTCAAATTGAAATAACACAGAAGTTCAGAGTTTATTAAAACCCAGCATTTACCTGTTCAAAAAAGAAAAAACACAACACCGTTTTTTGCACTTTTAAAAACAACTCATAAATGGAAAAAATGGTTGCAAGAAGTTCAAGTGCTCGGTCCGAGAAAGTTCAAAAATTCTTATGAGAGAGGTTGAACAAAAATACATGACAGAAGTTTAAGATGAAAATGGTGGGAAGTTCAACTACTACACAAAATGCATTTCAGATAGGAATATAAGAATATAAAACAAAAGGCTTAAAAGGTTTATTTGAAAAGTTTCACGTGCTCCTCCCAGTGAAGTTCAAGATCTCTAGTGTGAGATGTCCGACCTTCAATTACATGTAAAAACAGGCAAAAAATGATGTTGTTTTTGCCATTTTTAAAACTGCTTTCAAATGACAAAAATTTGTAACGTATGTCTACATGAAAAATATGCTCCTATACATAAGGTTTCCGATGGTATATTGTATGCTATATTCTGACGAATGGTTTAAAACTTCTTTGTATACCATTAAAAACACATTTTTACGCATTAATTTTTTTGAACCATCGCGGGTATGAAAACTGATCAACACGAAAAAGTTGCGTGCTTTCAAAAAACTTTCCATCGGTGCATCAATTTCTCAATTCCGGTAAGTGGTTTGAGAGTTACGGCAAAAAAACAACACGTCAAAAATAGAGTGAAGTTCAAACAAACATGCCTGAGAAGTTTAGCTACTTCACGCAGTGCATTTCCATTCGCGATGAAGGCAGAAATCATGATCTCGTCATTTTCTAGTTTACTTCAAAACGGTAGGAATATCATTTGTTTAAGTTCAAGTCCTCGGTCGGAGAAAGTTAAAAAAATTATTGTGACAGGGGTTTGTATAAAAGGAAAATCATTTGTGTAAGACTAACGAATGGATGAGAAAATTACAAACGAAAATACGTCACAGAAGTTCAATGTGAAAACAGCAGAAAGTTCAACTACTACACTGAATGTATTTCAGATGAACAACTTTTCAAACCATCGCGAGTATTAAAAAATGATCAACACGGGAAAGTTGCGTGTTTACAGCAACTTTCCATCGGTATATCACTCGCTGAATTCCGGGGAGTGGATGGAGAACTACGAGTAGTGGATGGAGATCTGCGAGCAAAAAAAGCACGTCGAAAACAGAGTGAAGTTCAAGTAGACATGCTGAGAAGTTCAAGTTCTTCACGCGGTGCATTTTTGAAGAATCTATTTCGCGATAGAGGCAGAACGAATGATCCCGCCATTTTCGAAATTACTTGAAAACGGCTAGGAATCACAGAAAACCATCAACATGGAAAAGTTTCGCATTTTCCATAGCTTTTCAACAGTATATTATTTGCCCCATTCCGATAAAGTTTGTAGAAATTACGGCAAAGATACGTTTTCGGCCATTTTCAAAATTGACTTAAACCGTCAGGAAATAGGAGAAACAATACATACAAAAAAGTTTCTCATTTCCTCAAGCTTTCCAACGCCGTATCATTTGCTGCATTCGGACTTACGGTTAAAAAATTAGATTGAAAATATGAACTTGGTGGAACTTTGCCCATTTTCAAAATTACTTTTAAACCGTCCAAAATTAGAAAAAACTTTAAACATGAAAAAGCAGCGCATTTTCATAAGCTTTCCAACGCCATATCATTTGCCTCAATTGGATTAGCCGTTTATAAAATGGCATCGAAAATACCAATTCGGTTGTTCAATTTGCGAAATTTTACGATTTTCCAAATTACGCTTTAACCATAGGGAATTTGAGAAATCTTTCTATATGTGGAAGGACAGTTTTTGCAGCAGCTTTCCAACGCCATATTATTTGCCTCGTTCCGATAAACGGTTTAGAAATGCGATCGAAAATACGATTCACGTTTTCTGTATGAAGAAAAACGGTTTTCAAAACTGCTTTTAAACCGCTTACATTTTGTCAAAAACTTAACTTGGGTTGTGATACTGGTGTCCATAGCTTTCCAACGGTACATAGCAAGCCCCATTTGGGCAATGTTGGCAGAAGTTCAACCTAACACAGGAGGAAGTTTAGGTCGAACAACTCATGCAGTAAAATTGCAAAAAACGCAATTTCATCACGACCCGAGTGCAAAATCCACCAATGAGCGAGATTCCTTTTTAAAACCAGTATTTGGTTGCTAAAAATTGTTTCTATATTATAGAAATCGACTAACTAGAATAAATCACGAGGGAAGCCACGGTTGCGAAGATAGCCCGAAGGTCGGGTTCGTACAGAGGGAAGTTCAGGCGCGTTACTCAGGCAGTTCAGGTTGTGATCAGCATTCACTTATTGCTATTTCTTCAAGTTGCTTGTTCTACTAAGTGAATGTGATCGGACCCTTCCCCCTCTATGCTAAACTCAACCCAGTCTATTCATAAATTCTTCATGTGCGTTCTATTTGAAACTCATTCAAAATCTTCACTGTGTCCTTGTCAGCTGAAGAAATTTCTAACGGAACTTTAAACTTATCTTATCTGAATTTTCGGCCTTTGCCGCTCAAATCGTTACACCTTCCACGATAATACTTATTCTTTTCACCCATGATCGCACACGACCATCACCTCTCAGTACGTGGGTGACACATGTCACGCGCATGAGAAGGGTCAGGGGCACATTCGTCCTATTTCCTTGGGCGAGCAGTTTTTTCACTTTGGCTATAAATACCCCTCTCCCTTCCTCACTTCATTTTTACTCCGCTTGACCTCACTCCCTCGCTCGAGCTCTCAAACCCTAGCGCCACCGCTACTTCCATCATCGCCGGTGAGGAAGAGCTTCACTGCCTCGACCTCATCGCCGCCGTACTCACGCCGGACGCGGATTTCTTCACTCCGCCGCCGTAGATGTCTTCCTCAGCCAAGTTAGGGCGTGGAAGATCTAAATCGACGAGCTTCAAATCTACACTTCCCAGTTCATTGTGTTCTTCGTCCATGATAATTAAAAGTTACTTTCACTACCCTTGTTAATTCGGATGTTTTCTTCAAATCCTGAAAAGGTGTTTATTCTTCAAATCCTCACACATTGGACACCTCACATATCATATGTTCTTGATCTATTTCTCTAAGCAACATTTTTCTTCAAGATTCCTCAATTGTGTGGATTTTCAAATCTGTACAACTCTGGAACCTAAGTCAAAGAACGCTTAGTGAAATTCCTTAAGATTCATCCGGTCAAATTCTTCAAACTTGTTCTTATTGCAAAAACTTCGGATAACTCATATGACCTCTCCAAATTCCTCGCAACTATACTCTGTTCACAGGTACGCATGTCCGCTGCTAAATCACTAGGTTCTCATCAACTTAACTCATTTGCAACGTTCCTCGAAGAAAAGTTGCATACCTCTTCAGAGAACTCAATCATTCAAAACCCTCAGCTGAAGAAAATGGCAGATGGTAAGAAGCCACAGAAGGGAGGAAAGAGGCCTGAGGTCAACATTGCGTTTGAAATCCCTGAGGATATCTACAAGGATTATTGCACTCCTGATGAGGTCAAACATGGTAAGGAGGACAAAAATCAGCGCAAGGTGCGCATACAAAGGATAGAGAGGAGATGGGCACGTGAATGGAGGGAGTACATATATGTTACTCCCAAGTATATGAAGAAATTCGCTCTCAATCCTCCATGCCCAAGACCTCCATTGGCACCTGGCCAAGAAGCTGATCCCACTAGCCTCAAGCGTGGTGAGGACTATCCTGATGAATGGGCCAAGCGCCAGGCCAAGCTAGCCAAAGTAGCTAAGGAAGCAGTGAGGAAATTCAATGAAGACTTTGCTGCTGCTACTGCCACTACTGAGGCCTCTGCAAGCAAGCCAAAGAAGGCCATGCCAAAGAAGCCTGCTCATAAGCCAAGTGCTTCAACCCCAACGCCCTCACGACCAAGTTCCTCGGCAATGCCCTCACGGACAGATTCTTTAAAGCCCTCACGGCCAATTCCTCAAGCCGCACCAGCTCCTCCAAAGTCCTCAGCTCCTCCATCAAAATCCTCAGCACCTGTGCATCTCGCCACGTGCCAAAGGACAACAGGCATCTCAATTGCCTCAGGAGCTTCTGCTAGTTCTTCAGCTTCACCAAATTCATCAACTGGCCCCTCTCTGTTGAAGACAAAGGCCACTGCTGGACGAGGCTCTCGATCAAGTCCTCACAAGAAGCAGGTCGCCTTTCAAGTACCGTCCGAAGATGACGAAGTTGATGATGAAGAACTCACTGAAATCATCAGAGATAGGCAACACAGGGTCGCTAGAGCCAAAGGCAGCAATGTGCCATTGATGCTGGATCCGAAGTTGATCCTAGACTTCATTGACTTGTGGCACAAGGACCCCAACACACCTCTGCCTAAGCTGAACCTCACTCCTGGTCAAAGTCATATGCTGACTCACTTCATTGAGGAAGAAAAATGGAAATTTGAACAGGGAAGAAGGATGAAGAAAGCGCAGTACAAGAAAGAGCGCTTTCTGAAGCAAAACATTTTGAAGTTTTCACCTGAAGAACGTGTTGCTCTTCAATCTAAGATCAAGAAATTGAGTGATGAATTTGATCGCTACTATGCTGACTGGCTTGGAGCCAAAGTCGGATTTGTAAAGATAACTGAACAGTTCACTTCCAATGTTGCAGCCCCAACGCAGCAAGAAAATCCTCAGGCTGAAGCATCTGCTCAGCCTACTGAAGAAAATGCTAGCACCGCTGATGATACTCAGGTTGCTGAAGAAAATGCTAGTACTAGGGCTGATGACTGCATTGCAGCCGCTGAAGAAATTGCCAGGGCAACCACTAGTGTTGCGCCTGAAGAAAATGAAGAAGTCAGGGCAACTGCATCAGTTGTGCCTGAAGATCTTGAACCAAATTCCTCTGCTCCTCCCGGGCCTACACCAACTCCGATCCTTCCATCTGCATCAGATGTGAAGAAGACCAAGGCTGCAGAGCATGCACTTGTGAAGAAAAGGAACGCATCAACTGCATCAGATTCTTTAGCTCTGAAGAAGATGAAGCCGATGACCAGCTCGTTTGAAAATCCAATTGATGTTGTTCCTGTCTCATCCATGCCATCAAAGGACCTTGTACCTTTTTATGAAAAATATGTGATCCCAAGCGGATCCGATGAAGACATTCCTTTTGCTGCTACCTCAGAACAGTTGGATGAAGAAATTGAAGCGGATGCAATCCCTTCAACCCCAATAGTCTCATCGCCCATGCCTCAGTTTACTGCTGAAGAAGCCGGTGTTGAAGAAATGAATGAAGAAGAGGATGTGGACATTGGGTGTACAACTCTAGTGTTGAACGACGACTTTTGGGAAAGTCAGCACCCTAACTCTCCTCTATTCACACCCCTACAACAAATTCCTCAATCCCCTGTCACTACTGAAGTACAAATGGGATCTGAAGAACCTAATGCCACACCGTCTGTCCATGAAGAGTTCCCAGCTACTAGTGCTGAAGAAAATGTAAATGAAGAATTGAAGTCCCAGGCTGCCACTGAAGAAGAACCTGAAATTCCTCAGCCTGCGGAACCTGAGATTGTGATCCCTGAGGTTGTGATGCAATTGACTGACACTCCTCACCCCAAGCCAAAGGATCCTTTCTCAAAGAAGCAAAAAATCAAGGCTGATGACTTCTCCGGCGAGCATGTATTCTTCACGGACTACAATCCTTATGACTTTGCTCGTCTTAGGAGGAAGCTCTTCTGGACTGCTAGCCAGGCCAATTTCTATTCTTTGTTGCTCTTCAACAAGGATAAAGTCTTCTACCACAAGCATATTCCTCACGTGGACATGGAATCACTGCCTTGCTTCTCTCCTGTCCTCAGTGTGCTTCATGACGCAGGCCTCCTCAACTTTTGCTCTGACATTGTTGATTGGAATGAAGAGCTTATTCTTCAGTTCTATGCTACACTACACATCACAGGTGATGCTGATGATATCAACACTTGGGTATTGGACTGGATGACCGATAACACTCATTATAAGGCATCGGCCTCTGAATTACTTCATGCCCTGCCCATCAGTCCACCCCTTGAAGGAGCTCGTTGCCTGTACCAGGAGCCTGGACTCACTAGCCGTTACATGCAAGTACTAATGAAACCCCTGAAGCCCGGTCAAGCCCCAAGGACCAAATTCCTCATGAAGGATTTTCCATATGCTCCCAGAACAGTCTATCGCATTCTAACAAGGACAATTAGTCCTATCAAAGGCCACGACTTGTCTGATGAGGAAATTGTTGGCATCATGAGGAATCTACTATTCAACATCATACATGGCATTCCTGTCAATTATCATGATTTCTTCATGAGGACTCTGGCAAATGTCACACTCTCTCCATTTGAGTTGAAGCCTTATGCTCCGTGGATTATGAGATTCCTCAGAACAAGGTCTTCACTAAACTACAAGGGTGATTTTTAGAATCACCTCAGCTACCTGCGCCCAATTGAAGTCCTGAAGCAGACTTATTCCTCAGCTGATGAAAAGGGCAAGGCACCTGCTGTCATTGATGAAGGCATTTGTCCATTGGATGGTCAGTTTCGCAAAGCTGCATCTTATTCCACCAATTATGTCTCTGCCGCTCATGATTCTGCTGCAAATGCATCCAAGCCAAATCCTCAAGCCACAGCTCCTAGGGTGATGACTGACCGTGAGCTGCTTCTTAGTCTTCACCAAAAGGTGGATCGAAACCATAAATGGTTAAGCGTTAGTTTGGTTCTCTTCTTCACAACATGACTGCTACACATAATGCAGTGAAGAAAAACCATTACTACCTCCATGAAGTTTTCGGTCGCACCTGGGCTATCTTATCACATCTGTATGGTGAAAACGATCTAAAGCAATGGGTCTCAAGGAGAACTTCGATTGGTCTGCACCTCCAGCGAAGAAATTCGAGAAGTTCAAAGTTTCTTCCCTGGTGGCCAGCTCATATTCTTCATCCCGCGACACCGACGAGTATGAAGACTTGGACGACACTGCGGCAGGCCCTACAACAACAAATGACCCCAACAACGCTGGCACTCCTCCATCAACTTGATATTCTTCAAGGGTGTTAGTCCTCATTTTTCGACCCTTTTGGTCATTCGATGACAAAGAGGGAGAAATTTGAGTTAGTCTTCAAGCGGGTCAATCTATATGGGCTTTTTTTCTAAGTTACAACTCTCGTTCTTTTGAAGACTTTGCTGGATCGAGTTGTAAACTTAAACTCTATGGTGGTCTGATACTTTCGCCGAGTTTTTCTGCATGCGTATTCCTCACTAATGTTAATGCATGCATGCTGAATTACATCAGTTACCAGATTTCATCATGCATTTCAAATTCTTCATATTATATGTTAAATGCGTGTACGAATTATAAGGTATAGGGGGAGATCTCCATGATTCTACTCTTCAAAGTGTGCTTTGCTTCAAAAGCAAATTCCCCACTATGCACATCTTCAGGGGGAGTTCTTCTATATCTTGGAATAAAATTCCTGAATATCAGTATCTACACTTCATATGTTTATCCCCGTTGAAAACTTAACCTATATTGTCATCAATCACCAAAAAGGGGGAGATTGTAAGTGCATCTAGTGTCCCTTGGTGATTTTGGTGCGTTGAATACTTATAGGTTAAGGGACTGATGCGTTTGTGAGTGTACACAGGTCTATAAGTCTATGAGGAGTTTGATATTTACAGAGAAAGTCGACCCCTAAAAATGAAGTTCTTTGACTGAAGACTTTGGATTTCTGAAGACTTTCTGAAGACTTTGAAAGTGAAGAAAAAAATTGGTGTGATCCTGAAGACATGGTATTCATTCAAGGAACATGAAGCATGAAGACTTTTGTTTTTGTAGTTTCATGTTCTCTTTCTTGAGTCATAGGAAACACCGTACTGTTAAAGGGGGTCAAGGAAATAGTAAGGAAAAATTTCCATGTGATGCTCAACTCAAATCCTACACCTGCCAATCCCTTCGAGTGAAGCCATTGGAAATCTTCAGTGAGAGAGACGAAGTTCCTCTGGTCTCTGAGTAATTTTTTCTGACTAAGGAGTTTGGATTTCGGCAGTGCGGATTGCCTACACAGTGAGGAACATGATAGCCGTGAGGATTTTGATACTCAAAATTCCGACCGTTGCTGTGTTATGCGCCAGCTGTCCCAAAATATCTACCCACCTAACAGTCATATCATTGAAGGGCATTTATGTCTTATCATATCGGGTTGCTCCCTAGTCTATAAATAGCCGCCCCCTACAACCACTAGCTGGTTGGCTACTCCGAGAGAAACTGACACTTGTCATTTGAGAGCATCCCATCCTCCGAGGACTTTGAGCGAAAATCATCAAGTGAGGAAAACCCAAACCCAAACACCTACAAACCCAAAGTGATTGAGCATCACTGAAGAGATTAATCCTGCGTGGATCTGACGCTTGTTACCTTTGAATACTATGCATCTTCCAGACGGTTAGGTGTCATGGTCTAGAGCATCCAAGAGGAAATTGTGGATCGCCGAGTGACCGAGTCTGTGAAGGTTTGGAAGTCACCTGAAGACTTACCACGAGTGATTGGGCAAGGTCTGTGTGACCTTAGCTCATGGGGAATATGGTGAGGACTGAGTGTCTTGAGCTGCGTGTTAAGGACTGGGTGTCCGGGACTGTGTCTCCGCCTCAGGTTTAAATACGTAGCCGTCCTAACCAGACGTACAACTGTCACAGCATTTGGAACTGGTCTACCAAATCATTGTCTTCTCCAAGCTACCTGGTTCCAATTCCTCAACCCTTCCATTTCCTCGTTTCTGTGTTATGTGCTTGTTCATATCTGTTTGAAGACTTTGACTAAAGACTTTCTCAATTTCCTCAGTTCAATTTCTTCAGTCTGTTTATCCTGTGTTTATGTTTTCTGTACTATGTGCTTGTTTTCATTTCATCACGAAGACCATGCTCTTGTTCTATTATGTTTACTTCTGAGTACTTATTCTGCTACAAGTAGTTCTTCACTCAAGAATTTCCTCACCCGCAAATTCCTCAGTGAAGAATTCATAAAAATCGCCTATTCACCCCCCTCTAGTCGATATAACGCACTTTCAATACCCCCCGAACATATTGATTACCATATCACGGAGAAATATTATGTTTTCTTTTCTTGCTGTTTTCTTGAGCTAACCCAGGTAACTAAGCATATTAGAGCTAATTTAGCATTTTAGAGCCAACTTAGAGCTAACTTAAGACATTTTGGAGCTAACTTACGTAAAATTGATCATTTTGGAGCTAATTGGGCTTATTATGTCATTTTCGAGGAAAATAAGCTAACTATATGACATATATGAGGTTACCAAGATTGTTATGCCATTTCAAACCAAAGTAAGCTAATTATGCCTTTTTTACATAAGTAAGATAAGTGTATGTCATTATTGCTTCTTTTGCTGTAGCGAGAGTCGCTGCTGCTGCTCCCATTGCCTGACCAAATGCAACAAAGTTTTTTAACAATTAGTGTGAGAAAAAGCCAAATGAAGAGGAAGAAGAGGCAGTGCATACTGGCATCGTCGTCCTCCTGGTAGCGCATGCGGCACATAGTCGTGTTGAACACCTTCACGGTGAGCGTGGCGTTGCCGTCGTACCTGAGGACAAGGAAGTACCCGTGCCACAGGTCGTAGGCACAGACGAACTACTCCCAGCCATGACACAGGTACACGTGGTCATACCTGAACACCACCTCCAGGTCCCACAGCCTGCGAAGCCCGCTGTCGGCCTATCACAGCTTCACATTCTTTGGCTGATGGCCGTCCATCATCTTCATAAAAGTGCCAGGCAGCCTCTGCAGCGTGGGTCAAGCAGTGATGTAGCAAACAACAGAGTTGTGATAAAGAGATGGGTGAAGGGGATATCTCTCCTTTTATATACATGCCTCATGGAGTAATTCTCGAGTATGATCATGAAGAACTCAAAACCTTCCAAGTCGTACTCCGGTGTGGCAGAGCGCAGCCTGCGGTGGCGGCCTCCCCCATCTCTGATAAGCAGTAGAAGAGACCAATTACTACCCTTACAACATTATCATACAACATTACAGCAGTAGAAGTTTTGAGCAGAAGATAATCAACTACACCAAGTTATCATTTCACATTCAAAAAGCAATGCACTTGTAGACATATGACGGCAACAGCTAGAACCATATCTACTATAAATGGACCATATCTAGAACCATATCTATAAACACAACTAGAACCATATTTGATAAATGGGCCATATGCATATCTACATAAACTTGGCTCTAATACAACTTGGCTCTAATTCAACTCTATCATATTTGATAAAGGGGCATAGTTGGAACAGAGCCAACTTTTTAGATATGAAAGAAAGCTGAGAAAAAAAGCAAAGCACTTGTGCTCAACAACATCAACAACACTTGATTAATTTGGTAGGTTAGTTCGCAATGGCAATTGGCACCCTTCAAAACTAGGGATTTCTTTAGACATGAAACAAAACCGAAAATGTAAACCAAATTGATGGTGATACCAATAAGAAAACATTACCACTATCAACGATATTCATGGTGATATTCAAAGATAACACAAGGTTCAAGTGTAACCAATATTTTTTCATTTATTTTTGGTAGAAAAATTATTTGAAATTTGGTGAAATATAGACATCTACAATTTTGCATTACATTCCATGGGCCTTATGTCTTCTACTGTCAAACTTCAACCAATATCATAATTCATTTAATAATTTTTTTGCCAAGTGACAATTTCGTTGCAGAATTAAAATGGACAACAGTTCACATAGGGGTAAAAAATATCATTGAATGATGAGTTCCTCACTCCATATCACATAAAAATTGTCGTTTTTGACCATTAAATGTTATTATAATATTTGTATAAAACATGAAAATCAGGAGATTCAACAAACACTCCTCACAAAAACCTATACATAGGATTCTCTTTCTATTTGATAAATTAAATTGATATATATGTTGGCTAGGTATCTCGGAGGTGCCCATAATGTCTCTTATATATAGAGGGAGTATGAAAAAGCTCCCGACACAATGTTATTTGCTATGTACTTTTACAATTAAAATTCTACCAAAGCAGCACAACTCCCAACTACAACAGCAAAAGAGAAAAACTAGGGGTTTCTTCCTCTTCTTCTTCTTATTTTTTTCATCTCTCTTCTTTCTTCTTAACCTAAACTAAACCTAAAGTAAACTAAATGTAAACCAGAACTTAATAAACAGAAACAAAACCTAAACAAAACATAAACTAAACCAAGCCTAAATTAAACTAAACCTAAATTAAATCTAAAAAACAGAAAAAATACAAGGCCTCATCGGAGCAGCGGGGCGACCGCGGGGGTGGAGGAGAGGAGCGCCGGGGCGGCCGGGTTGGAGGAGGGGCACTGGAGCGGCGGGGCGGCCGCGGTGGTGAACAAGAGGGGCGCCGGGGCCACCTGGGTGGAGGAGGGGGGCGCCGCTGCGACGGGGGTGGCGCTGGGCGGTGGCGACTCAAGCACGGGAGTGTAGTGGGGCGGGGCAGCGACAGGGGTGGTGCGGGGCGGAGGAGGGGTCGCCGAGATGGCGGGGGCGACGCGGCGATGGGGGTGGCGCGGGGCGGAGAGGGGGTCGCCGGGTCGGCAAGGGCGGCGCGACGACGTCGGTGGCGCGGGGCGGCGGCGGCTCGGGCACGGGGCGGAGAGAGAAGGGACAAAGAGAGGGGTGGGGCGCGGGCGTTGGCTTTTTAGTTAGGGTGCGGTTCTTTGCCATGTGCTAGCAGACGGCAAAGAGCCTAGCTAACAGACGTTAGTTGGCCACTTTCTTTGTCGTCAGCTAGCACACGGAAAAGAAAGTGGCCGTTAGGTGGCTCTCGCTAGTGGGCCACCCTCCCTCTTTGTCGTCTACTAGCTGATGGCAAAGCTTCTATGCCGTCCGCTAGCAGACGTCAAACATTATCTTTGTCGTTCGCTTCTTCTTTGTCGTCAGTTTTCTTTAACCTGATGGCAAAGATCCTGATTCCAGTAGTGATCGGTGAATTGAAGGAGGAAAATTCTATCCTCAAGCGTAAGCTGAGGAAGAAGGACAAACCCTCTACTACACCACCACCACCTTCTTCTTCATCACCAAAAGAAAATTGAGTATCGGGTATGGTAACTCCCCTTGTCTTCCGCCAAGCTTGGGGGAGGTGCCCCGGTATCGTATCATCCCACTATCTTTTGCCTTTACTTATTTTAGTTTGATCTTTTCCTTTAGATGAATAAAAGTTTAGTTCGATCCTTTCTTTTTGAGAGTTTGCTTACTGATCTATCCTTGTAATCATGTGCGAGATATATAATAAAGTTTAGTTTGATTTTTTGCTTTCTTTACTTTCTTGTTGCATTAAAAAGAAAGGAAATAAATAAAAGGAAAGGAAATAAATAGAAGATCGTATGCTAATCTTACGGTAGGTGATAACACCACATAAGGAAAAGTATAAGTAGAAAATTTTATTAGAGATTGACAAACATAGCATTGGTCAATAATGCAACTCATGAAAGAATTAATAAGGGAAGAGAAGATTCACATATAAATACACTATCGTGAAAATATTTTGTGATTGTGAGCCCCCATCAAAATATTATATGCCAAAATTGTTGACATTGGACAAGGAATCAACTTAATGATGTATGTTTGTTCATACTCACGTAGATGTTATATTGTCATAGATCCTTCAACATGTGGTGCTTGCCCCCTATCTTTGTGTCAGAGTAATGGTCCACGGGTAGGCTAACCCAAGGCCCATAGCCTTTCAAGACATCGGGGCTTACTGCGCCCCTCAAGACAACGGACGGAGAGCCGACTTCAGGAGGGCGGCTGGAGGAACAGCCAGCCGCCCATAAGCGTCCAAGTCCTACGGATGAGATCGAGACCGGCTGACTCCGACCGGCGGCTTCCAGCGTCGCCGACCGCGGGAAGTCGGCCCACGACACTAGCGAAGCCCATGCCCTCATCAAGAGGGATGGGATAGGGAGTGGCGACAGTGAAGCCCACTCCCTCCCCTTTTTCGGGGGATGGCCAGAGCACAGTGTGTTGTACCAGCGGAGATCTCCATCTGGCACATCATTGTGCCATGCCATCCCTGACGCCAGCAACAGTGGGCGGAGTCCTGTACCCATGACGTTCTGACAGTACGATCCATGGAAGACGGGCCCTACCAGTCAGTGAGAGTCCAGATGATGGCAAGAGCGCCACAAGACGGACCTGTAGGGAGCAGGCCCCCGGGAGTCGGCCTGCCCTCCTACGGGTTCCTCGCGCCATTAACAAGACAAGACAGGGAGTGGCTACAGTGATCACCCACCAGACGGCGGGGCTGTAGCCATGACCCCATGACCAAGCCTGCGTCATTAGGGGTACGGCTACAGTAATCAGCAGCCGGCAAGACCTGCAAGCGGCTGGCGCGGCTTGTCGGCTCCGTACCAGATCAGTCGGCAGAAGGGCCGGCAAGTGAGGAGACTGACTGCTGGGCCCTATGCCCAGTGAGTTTACCATTGTACCCCTGGGGGTAGGCCTATATAAACCCCCCAGGGCACCCATGCAAAGGGTTCTGATTCATTAGATCTAGACCAGACCTTAGAGAAAGGAGAGAGCTAGCCTTGCCCTCTTCTATCCACCGATACAGCTCGAGGAGCACCTTTGTACTCACTTTGCCTTAGTGATCATGCGGAGACCCCGCAGAGCAGGACTAGGGGTGTTATCTCCTAGGAGAGACCCGAACCTGGGTAAAGTACGTCGGCGTTCGTGTCTATGCCTCATCCCGTTTCCAGGCACCGGCGACGTTCTACTCGCCCCCACCATGATAAGCCATCCATTGGCATATGTCACACCCAACCCCCGACACTTTGCTAACCAAAAATTACGCACCAAGTAGAGATACTACTTGTGCATCCAAAAACCCTTAACCCCAAATCTTATTTTCAAGAGTCGACCTTACCTACCTAGGGATTGATCAAGATCCTTCAAGTAAGTTGTCATCGGTGCAATAAGGCAATAAAAATTGCTTCTAAAAGTGTGAGATCATTTAGTGTAAGAGAAAATTGGGCATTGTACGAACTTGTGATGGTGTAGAATAAAAGCGACATACTGCATAATAAAGGTTGCCATCACAAGGGGCAATACAACGTGATGTTCTTTTGCACTAAGAGGTTGAGCGTAGAAACAAATAAGCGCATGGCAACCTCCGCCTCCCTCTGCGAAGGGCCTATCTTTTAGTTTTATGCAAGGAGTCAAAGTTTTCTCTCTAGTCATTTTTATTTTTCTCCTTTGGCAAGCATCATGTGATGAGGAAAGATCTAGGCACATATGTCCAGCTGACTATGGGTAGCATGAATTATTATTGTTGACATCATCCTTGGGGTGAATACATTGGGAGGCGAAACTACAAGCCCCTATCTTTCTATGTGTCTGGTTGAAACGTTTTTCTCATGTGTATGCGATGAGTGTTAGCAATCATGGAAGACTATATGATGATTGAGTATGTGGACTTGCCTAAAGGCTCCGATACATGACCCTTCCTGAAAAGGTGATGAATTGTAGTTGCAAAGTTGACTGACAACATAGTTTATTTCTCTCTAATAGAGTTTATGCTTCATACTTTGATAGTGTGATGAATTGTCACTTATTCATGAGAAGTCTATGATAAAAAGTTCTATGGTAAAAGTCATATGTTTAAGTTTTTTGTTGTTAATAATCAACATGATGCTTCTATGTCCGTATTTTGTTGCTATTGACACCTCTCTCTCTCTCTAAGCATGTGGACATGTTTTCCGATTTCGGTTTTCGCGTGACGACAAGCGAGGTCTAAGCTTGGGGGAGTTGATACGTCCATTTTGCATCATGTTTTCCTACTATTATTTATAATGTTTTTACGCATAATAATGCTTTTTGGAGTAATTCTAATGCCTTTTATCTCATAATATGCAAGGTACAGACAAAGAGGGAGAATTCCGGCAGCTGGAAATATGGAACTCGAAAAGCTATGTCAGGCTACCTATTATGAACAACTCCAAACAAGCTGAAACTTTACGGAGATTTTTTGTGGAATATATGAAGAATATTGGAGCAAATAAGTACCAGTAGGGGCCACCCTGGTGAGCACATGACACCAGGGCGCGCCTGGGCCCCCAGGCACGCCCTGATGGGTTGTGCTCACCCAGGCCCACCTCCGGTGCCCATCTTCTTGTATATAGGTCATTTTGACCTAGAAAAAAATAAGGGGATGACTTTCGGTACGGAGCGTCGCTGTCTCGAGGCGGAACTTGGGCAGGAGCACTTTTGCCCTCTGGCGGTGCGATTCCGCCGGGGGAATTTCCCTCCCAGAGGGGAAAATCATCATCATCAATACCAACAACTCTCCCATCTTGGGGAGGGCAATCTCCATCAACATCTTCAACATCACCATCTCATCTCAAACCCTAGTTCATCTCTTGTGTTCAATCTTGTCACCGGAACTATAGATTGGTGCTTGTGGGTGACTAGTAGTGTTGATTACATCTTGTAGTCGATTACTATATGGTTTACTTGGTGAAAGATTGTATGTTCAGATCCAATATGCTATTTAATACCCCTCTGATATTGAGCATGATTATCATTTGTGAGTAGTACTTTTGTTCTTGAGGTCACGGGAGAAATCATGTTGCAAGTAATCATGTGAACTTGACGTGTGTTTGACATTTTGATAGTATGTATGTTGTGATTCCCTTAGTGGTGTTATGTGAACGTCTACTACATGACACTTCACCATATTTGGGCCTAAGGGAATGCATTGTGGAGTAGTAATTAGATGATGGGTTGCGAGAGTGACAGAATCTTAAACCCTAGTTTATGCGCTATTCCGTAAGGGACCGATTGGATCCAAAAGTTTAATGCTATGGTTAAAATTTATTCTTAATATTTCTCTCGTAGTTGTGGATGCTTGCGAGGGGGTTAATCATAAGTAGGAGGTTTGTTCAAGTAAGAACAACAGCTAAGCACCGGTCCATCCACATATGAAATTATCAAAGTTGCGAACACGAGTCGAATCAACATGATCAAAGTGACTAGATGAAATTCCCGTCTACCCTCAAGAAAGCTTTGCCTATTATAAGAGACCGTTTTGGCTTGTCTTTTGCCTCAAAAGGATTGGGCTACCTTGCTGCACTTTTGCTATTATTATCGTTACTTGCTAGTTACAAATTATCTTGCTATCATACTACTCTGTTACTTACAATTTCAGCACTTGCAGACATTACCTTGTTGAAAACCACTTGTCATTTCCTTCTACTCCTCGTTGGGTTCGACACTCTTACTTATCGAAAAGAGCTACAATTAATCCCCTATACTTGTGGATCATGACGCCGCCACCGCCATCCAGCCGCCGAAACACCTGTAGGATGGCCAGCTCGCCCGCCAACCACCGTCGCCGCGCCTCCACCCCCACTAGCCGCGGCCATGGTAGGGTCGAATGCCCGTAGCTCGCGCCGCCGACGGTCCGTGCCGGCTGGGTCTAGATCTGGAAGTGCCGCCGCCAGTCTATCCGGCCCTACCGCCGTAATCCCTGGCGACCGAGGCACACCAGACCACCTAGCCACTCGCCGCGGAGGAGTAGAAGTGTCGGAGTGTCGCCACCACTCGCCGTGATGCCCAACCCACACGCAACCCCGCGTGAGCGGGTGGCACCGAGTCCCCGCCGCCGCCAGCGACGGCAGGGCTTCGCCCGGCCATGCCCTCGGGCGACGACGAGGGAGGAGGAGGTGGAGAAGGGAGGGGCCGGACGGGGGAGCTAGGGTTGCCTCCCGGCCGCAACGCGGGGGCGACACGGGAAGAGGAGGAGGAGTCAAGTGATACTTTTGCCCATGGTAGATCACAAGGCCATGTATGTAAAACTAATGACAATCAGTTTGTGTTCGCACATCGATTTGTCAAATGAAGGGTGCGCGCGTAAGGATGTGTTTGGTAGCCTGCATTAAGCCCAACCAGACGGGCAAATAGCTCCCATGCGACGTCGTTGGTGTGAATTGTCTCTCGTGCGATGTCGTTGGCTATAATAGCTCTCATGCGACATCTGCGTTGGAAAAAATAGCTCCCATGTGACACACCATTTACGCGGCTAGTTGGCTATTAGTTAGGCTGAGGTTTGGTTAGGACACTGGGGGTTATGTGCTCTGACTGGTGGGGTCCACCTATGGCCACGTAGTCAAGAGTTAACCGTCCACGACTCGACCGGTGACTGTGTGACCGTGCTCGACTCGCCCGTGCTGGACGGGCCCGTGCTGGACTGGGCGAGCGGCGCCGCCGTAAGCATCTTCTCCGGCAACGGTTTCTTCTCCGCGGTGGTGGAGCGCATTTCTCGGCAGCAGTAGAGGTATTACGAGGTGAGCCCGAAACCCTAGTCGCACTCCCCAGAATTTTGGGGGATCTGTGGCCTCATGCTGCCCTCTGTTTCTTGGCGATTTAGAATCGGGCTCCATTGGATCCGGGGGTTGTTTCTTCTCCGCGGCCCAGTGGTGGAGCGCCTTTCTCTACAGCATCTATTGTGAGTGAGTATTTTCCAAACACTACTCCCATTCCACTGAATTTTGGATAAATCTGTAGCCTCATGCTGCCCCTGTTTCTTGGCGTTTTAGAATCTCGATTGGATAGGAGATGGAGCGAGGGCTGGATGAGATGGAGCGAGGAGACAGTGCTTCAAATCGGTAATGCCACCCTCTTCTCTTGGCGATTTAGAATCGAACTCGATTTGGTAGTGACTGCCGCCGCTGCCTGCCATTGACAAAACAGGGGAGGTTCAGGTTCTGCCACCACATTTGCAATTATAGTGCAATTTTTTCCCTGTAAAGCCAAGCTCAGTGATGGCAGTGTCCAAGACATTGATAGAGATACCACCGTGAGGTTGGATGTCGAATTTGCAGATGTTGATCCCCAGGAATTGGAGAGCATGAAGGAGAAGGCCGTGGGCAATTTGGTGGAGAGAATTGGGGAGAGTATTGTTTGGGGTCCAAAACAAGAGGTATCTCTGCAACGTTTCGATAACTATAATGGTGAATATGTGAGAATTGAAGATGGAGAATCCATGGTTGTTGAAATTGATCAGCAAGAAGGGTGGGCAAGCAAACAAGTAACATTTTATGCAGAGCTAATTGATCTGCAAACTCATTCCAGAGTTGGTTATGTGCCATCAAAGATGGCTGCACAGATGGAAGATGATGAGTGGGTTTCACAAAAGAAGATGTTGGCATTGTTGACTGAGCCGACTGTAGTAGCTGAAGATACAGGGATTGATGCAGATGGAGAGGAGGGAACCCATGGTGCTAGGAAGATTGTTCTTGACTGGAATGTAGTAGAGTTGAATGAAAAAACAGATTTGGTCATTACACCAATATCTGACATTGATATGGCCGAAATGTTTGGCATTCAAGTTGATGACAAAGATAAGGAGAAGGATGACAATTCTTTGCCTGCTGAAGGTAACACAGGCCCTAGAAATGCAAGTGAGGATGAAGAACAGCTGATGAGAGAGGCTGCAGATGATGTGGATGATGCAGATGATAATGAGCTGGTTTGTTTGTATGACAAAGAGAACTCAGTTATTGAGGTGGGAAAGTTGTGGCCAAGCATGAAGGAGTTTAGGATGTCTTTCAGGACCTATGCAGTGAAAAAAGAGTTTGATGCCAAGACTATGTGGACTGATCGAAAGAAATTTTATGCTCGGTGCAAAGGTTATGATGGTGGTGGCAATCCTTGCAAATGGTACTTGTCTGCCAGACTACAACCTGATGGAAGTACAGTAAGGGTAAATCAAATACCACACCAGCATACATGTATGACCACTTCACAAAGAGTTTCAAAGATGACATCACAGCTTTGGGTTACAGAGAAGATTACTCATATTTTAGCCAAGACTCCAAACACTACTGCAAAGAGGCTTAAAGTTGACTTGGAGAAGTTGTACCCCATCCAGCTGCAATATACCACAGTGTGGAAAGCAAAACAAAGGGCCATGAAATCATTGTATGGTGACTGGGCAAATACATTTAGGATGTTGTATAGTTTTAAAGCAGAGGTGGAGAAGAGGTCACCTGGGAGTGTGGTGGAGATAGATACAGAGGTAACAGAGGATGGCTAGGTTTTATTCAGCAAGTTTTTTATGTGTTTGAAGCCTTGCATAGATGGATTCAAAGAAGGTTGTCGTCCATATTTGAGCATAGACTCATCTTTTTTGACTGGAAAGTGGAATGTTCAGTTGGCTGCATGCAATGCTCTAGATGGACACAACAGGATGTTCCCAATTGCAATAGGAATGTTTCAATCAGAGACAGAGGCATCATGGATATGGATCATGATGCAACTGAAAAGATGCGTAGGGCCAGTTTCTCCTTGGGCCATCCACACAGATGCATGTAAAGGGTTGGAAAATGCAGTAAAAAATGTTTTCCCCCATGCTGAGCAGAGGGAGTGCTTTGGACATATGTGGATGAATCTGATAAAAAAATTCAGAGGAGATGAATTTGGGCGCATGTGGCCAGCAGCAAGATCCTACACCAGACAGACACATTCCTATCACCTTGGTAAGATATTGGCATCATGTAGTGATAATGAATTTGCTTCATGGTTGAACACCCACCATTCTCTGTTGTGGAATAGATCAGGTTTTAATACTGCCATAAAATGTGATCATATCAATAACAACTTGGCAGAAAGTTTTAACAACAAAGTGAAGGATTTGAAAGACTTGCCTGTGCATGACATGGTGGACCAAATAAGGATCATGATCATGCGTTTGTGGGAGTTGAGAGGAAAAATTGCTAATATTTTGGAAGGGGACAAGCTTCCAGCAGTGGTACAACAGGTGGCCAACAGGAGTAGAAATCTTTCACATCTATCTGTTGAGAAATCTTCCTTGTGGGGTGCTGAAGTTAGAGATACAAAGAGTGGCAAGAGGCATGTGGTAAATACTGAGTTGCATGAGTTCACTTGCCAAGAGTGGCAACACACTGGAAAACCATGTGAGCATTCCATACTTTTTTGGCATCTAAACCCAGGTTAAATATGCACCCATATTTGCATGAGTATTATTCAGTACAAAAATTCAAAGCTGCATATGCAAGTCCAATTCCTGCACTAACTGACCAATCTCAGTGGCCTGAGGTGGAAATAGAATTTACCTTGTGTCCCCCTGTCACTAGAAGAAAGGCTGGGAGGACTAAACAGAGCAGATTCAAAGCTTGGTTTGAGAAAGGTGGTTGTAGTAAGAAGGGGAAAAAGGAAAAGGAAAAGAATGATAAGCCCAAAAGGGCTCAAAAAGGCAACAAAAATAGGTGCAAGTTGTGTGAGGTACTTGGGAACAGAAATGGTTCATCCAAGTGCATCTACACTCCTCAAAGGCCAAAGTATGTTTATGTTACTGTTTTTGCAAGTTTTTGATTTTGCTACTTGTTCTAGTATCTAACCAAGTCAAATGCTTTATTTTTTAGGAGGAAGCGTGCAGAAAAAGCCCCACCTCTTGTTGTTGAACAATGCTAGCCAGTGAAAAAAGCAAGACTCAATGGCTTTAGAAGGAAGAGCACTAAGCAGATAATGTTTGGTGACAAAGATATGGAGCTAACTGAAACTGTTACTGTTGAACATGAGCTAAGTGTTTTTGTTTTAGACGATATGATGCATACTGAATCTGTTTTGCAGGCGCTAGGGCAATCTGAAACTATTGCAGATGAAGCAACTATTGTGCTGCCATGCGGATATGCTTTGACAACTGTGTTGCCATGTTTGGAGGTTCTGCTGCCAAGTGTTGAGTTGCAAACTGAAGTAGTTGAACAATGTGTGCCATCTACTCAATCTGCAGAAGTGCAAACTGAAGAAGTGGGACATGGTCAGGTGCAAAAGTTGAGGGGGCCTAGTGGAGTTGGCAAGAAAACCAAGGGGCCAAAAAGCAAGAGCATCAACATCAACAAACTATGCGTCGTGGAACCAAACGGTGGAAAAAGGAGAAGAAATCAAGTGGTAGAAACAAGCAAAAGAAATAGAGTCGAAATCATTAAAAATTGATGTGAAAACTTAAGTTTGTTGTCATTTGATGTGAAAACTTATGTTCTTTCGTGTGAAAACTTATGTGCTATGATGTTGATTTGACTTGAAATAAAATTCAAATTTGAACCGACATTCAAATTTGAACCTATCTCCAATATTTTTTGAGTTCATTTGTTTGTTCTGTGATGTTGCATCGTTTTATGTTCTACTATGCACTTTAGTTCATAAATCCAACCCTTTTTGTGAAGTCCAACTCATAGTCACTGAAAATGCTGTCCAAACAGGCTCCAAAGTAAGGGAAAACGGCCCCATTTCTAAGCAAGTTTTTTTCGACCTTCTCAAAATCACCCATAAAAGATTTTCTTAGCTTATATTATACCTATATAGGATCAATACGAAGTCTCACCTTTTTTTGAATAAGTATTCATATTATTTAATTAATTTTTGAAAAAACACCCTTTAATACAAAGTCAGCAATAAAACAAGTTTAAAAATTTAAAATGCAAAAATAACTTCAGATCCTCCTTAGTCACTCTAAAATGAAGCTAAGGTGATGTTTTTCATTTTTTTGCATTTTCAAAACCTCAAACCCTCTTCTCACTCCTTTGAACTCTATGCAACCTCAGTCAAGATAGTCCAATTTGTGAAGGTTTTTTCCTGCAAAGATCATTAGATCAAGTTTATCATTTTATATCATAACTATGTAACATAAAAGGCTATATGCGCAGGTTTTTCATTTTTTAGATTTTTTTGAATTAGTTATACACATTTGAATGTTCGGTCAAACCTTTCAAAACCCCATTGACTGCCTCCAAAACCCATGTAACCCTAGCGCCAAACATCCACCGTCGATCTAACCCTAACGCCAAACTGCGACCATCTGATAGGCCTTCTAGAAGGATTCCGCAGGGGCGATCCGCGGGAGCCCTAATTCTCCAATCTGATTGGCCACCGTTTTTTCTTTCTGACGAACAGATAACGTTGAGTGGGGGAGCATCTAAGTGACCGTTGGGCCGAGCGGATCGGGCCCGGCAGAGCCTGGCGTGCGTGTGCACGGCCGTCGAGAGGGGGGATGGGCTGCATGCGAGAGGGTCAATGACATGTGGGCCATCCCTTTCCCATGCATGCCATGCAACGTCGCAGCCTAGCTACTCTGTGCTCGTGTGACATAGCCTAGCCATTTGCATGCGGGCTTGCATGCACACATCGACGCAGTAAAGCACGGCAGGGGCGCAGCGTACAGGTACGTCGCATCTAAGCTATTTTAACAAATGCACGCTTGAACGAGACGGACGCGTCAGTGGTGCAGCTCCTTTTTTAGTGTCACGCGCGGATGAATGGGCCTGTGCCTCTTTGGATGCTCTGCCCGCCGTTTTTTGAATTAATGCCCGCAATTACTTATGCTAGTGCGAATGGAGAAGAGAAAACGATCGAGAAGGCACCGTGTACACATTGACCACGGCTGCAACATGGCTATAAAAGGGCACCATTTCCTCATCCTCTCACACTCATCTCTCAAGCCTCCCCCCTTCTTCTTTTCGAGCCAAATCCACCACTCAAGCCACCATGCAGTTCAACGGCCCTACCTACCGTCGCCCTCGCACCGTGCTAGAGAGGCAGTACCCGGCCGGAGTCGTCGTCGAGAATAGCCTGAGGGTGTGGGCCATCTCAAGGTGGAGAGGCCCTAGAGAGGTGGCTCGCTTCTTCCTCCAAGCCGACTACCGCCACCTCCCTCCGGGCACTCCGCCCATGTTCCACCTCCACGAGCAGTACGATGGCAACACCAACGGCTTCGTCATCGGCCTCTACGTCACCTTCACCAACCCCTACGACGCTCACCACCTCCTCGGCGAGGTGTTCTGGTGTGGATGCGAGTTTATCGCGTTCACGACCTACAACATCTTCACCAACTTCCACCACATCTTCCCTCACCCCAACGGCATGCACACCCTCCCCTACCAGATGCCGGAGAACGATGAGTGAGGGGCGCCGGCTAAGGAGGAGGGGCCCAAGGAGGAGGGGCCAAGGAGTTGTTCAAGTGCGAGTCTTCTATCTATCTAGTTTGTGTTTGTGTTGGTTCAGGCGTGTGTGCCCGTGTCTTCTATCCATCTAGTTTTAATTATTTTCCTTTCATGTTTTATGAACTATATGTAGTGTGGGGATGCCCCTCTATATGTTCTATCTATCTATGCTACTAGGGTACCCGATGCCCCTCTATCTATCTATATGTTTTTTCAGTCCTAAAGTTTCTCCATTGCATTTTATTTATGTGGCCATGTGTACTAAAAATGCACTAAAACATGATCCAATCATATAAGTTGTTGTTAGCACGTGTCTAGTTAATTATCTTCCTGTTATGTTTTTATGCACTATATGTTGTAAGGGGATGCCCCTCTATGTTGTAAGGAGATGCTACTAGGGGCACACTAGATGTCTTATTTTTTTTAGAGGGGCACAACCTTTTTCGTTTGAAACGCGCGAGTAAAAACTTTGAAAACACCATAGCACAAGTCAAAAAAAATTAAAAAATGGTGCTTGGTTGAAATAAACTAGAACCAAACAATTGCAACTTTTTTGGTTCACAAAGACTGCAAGTTAGACTGCTAACTAGAACCAACCTTTTGTTTTAGCCGAAACAACACGGGACCCTACCATCGAACACGATAGCTTATGCATAAAAATAGCTCAAATAATTATCAGATGAGTTATCTCAAAAAAGGTGACTGCAGGAAACTTAAAATTTGTGAAATAACCTAAAGCCGAAAAGATATATCGATGTCAATGACCGTGTGCACTTTTTTTTGCACTAGCTACACTTCTTTTATCAATGGGCCTGGATATGTTCTATTCGGCCCTGCCTAACTTCTATATGGGCCTGGCCTTTTCGGGCAACTGTGGACGAACCTTTTTTTTCCTTTTCTCCCTGTATCACTGAAACTGAAACTGATGACGAACTGAAGAACTAAAAAAACGGAGCCGAAACAGAGTGGAGAGGACATGCTGAATTCGTACAGCGCAACACTTTTATTCAAATATACATATCATTACGATTACAAATGATGCCCAATCTATTCACTCACGACTAATTATCATCACATAAACAAATGCGAGAGCAATTACACAAACATAAAAAAAATTCGGCCATCAGCCCCATCAAATTGCCCTACTTCTGCAATTCGATGAGTTTCTTCATCTTCTTGTTCAGCTTCTTCAGCTCTGCCGTCACTACTGCATCCCCCACAGTAGCCCCAATGGAATGGGCAGATCCAGCGGCCCCAGATCCAGACGTGCCCGATCCAAACTTACCCAACTTCTCCGCCTCCAACGGTAAATCGAGCTCCCCTGATGCACGCTCCAGTTGAATCCGCTCTATGTACTCATCTAGCCACTCAAATGGGTGCATTGCTTCAATTTCTGAAATTGGAAAGATGAACCCTAAATCCAAAATCCGATGAAAAATGGGGAAAAGTTGGGCAAATATGAAATTGGGAGACAAAAACCAAAATTGGCATATTGAGAAGTAAAATCTCACCTTTCCCTGATCTGGTTTGCTCTCGCATTTCACGAATTCCCGCCCAAGGTTGCCATTCTTGTCGGTCGTTGTGACTAGCCGCTTCAGGGGTGCGATACGTGGGCATGCAAGGCACCTTGTCATGGGCATTGCGCCATAGCGCAGCCATGAGCGGCGGGAGGCTGAAGCGGAGCTCGACATTGCTAGGTCGCGGCCCGGAACGGCGTTGCTGCGCATCGTCGCCGGAGAAGAAGAACAACAACGGTCGGGGAGGGGGGAGGGGGGAGGATGGGCTCGGGTGCTGCACGGCTCGGGGCACGGCTCGGTGTCCTCTTGTACCAATGCTGACCTAGATAAGTTAGTGGGTCCCACGCTGTGGGTCCCTCTCACCTGACCAATGCTGAGTTGGATAAGTTAGTGGGTCCCACGCTGTGGGTCCCGCTCACCTGATTCGAGTTTTAAACACGTATCTTTGGATTAGGCAGCAATGTTGCATGGGAGCTATTTTTTCCAACGCAGATCTCGCATGAGAGCTATTATAGCCAACAACGTCGCATAAGAGACAATTCACACCAACGACGTCGCATGGGAGCTATTTGCCCCAACCAAACCCGCTGGATGCAACTTTTTCATGTTGGGCTGTTTGGTTATATGCAACCACTGTTGGGTCTGCATCGCATGGTTTATAAAGCGCCATTTTGGCTGCATCGCTAGAAATGCTCAAATCGACCGTTTCCAGTGAGTCGGGCCCGACTAATGCTCTCCATGACTCTAATGAGCCATGCATGTACGTGGTTACCACATATTTTCTGCTAAGCACCTCTTTAATCTCCTTCATCCATTCTACATAGCCGTGCTTTGATTTATGATAAGTTGTACAGGAAAAATATGCACCTCCGTGTTCTGATTCCATTCAGGCGATCAGATCATAGTTTCTTCACTCTATATGTTAAATTCCATGTTCATATTGGAAGCTTTTTTGGACGATTTTTAACAAATTCATGAGACACAATCGACCATTTAAAGTTTCCTTTGAGGAGTAGTTTCACCTTGCTGTTTCACACAACTTTCGTATGGTGCATTTTCTGTTTCACGAATCACAGACAAGTAGATCTACATGTGACAGTGTGTGGAGGTTGGAGGGCGGCGTGCCGTTTTCGACGAAGATGACTGCTGGGTAGACCTCCTCGCCGAAGTAGACAACGTTGTGGAAGGCATCCTCATGCAGAGAGGAGGTGTTTTCATCGGCGTAGGCCGGGAAGCAGCCCGGGCAGAGGCTCCGGGCAGCGCCTGCTCGCGCCGCAGCCGGTGATCTTCTTGGCGGCCGCAGCGAGGCACGCCAGGCAGTCTCTTGGCGCAGGGTCGCCCAGGTACAGGCCCCGGGCAGCACGGCCAAGAGCAGCAGGAGGGTGCCCCGAAAGGCGGCAGCAACAGCGACGTCCGGGGCAGGAGGCAGGGCGCATTCGTCCATGGCATAGTTGGTTCTAAAACGCAGCTCCATGGTGCGACTGAGCAACAAGAGGACGAAGAAGAGGAGAGCGGCGAGGACGGCTATGGTGATGAGTGCGCAGGCGGGTGCGATGGACGTGCGTGACAGACCCTTGCATCGGCGGTGACAATGGCAGTGAGCAGGTGGAAGAGGAGCCACCAGAGATAAAACAGTTCCGGTCGTAGTAGCAGTGATTGTTAGATAATAACGAGAAATAAACGAGACAAAGAGACACAGATTTTTACGTGGAAACCCTTGCGGGAGAAAACCACGGATGCACGAAGGCGCAATCACTATGAGGAGGAGTATTACAAGCACGAAACAAGAGGCTGTCTGAGGTGCGACTACATGGGGTATATATGAGGGGCAACACATAGGAGTCCTTGTAGGACAAGTAAACGAGTTGTACTCGTACGCGTCGGTACCAACGCAAAAGGCCCACACCGTATGTACTACGTCTAGTCCAATACGGTACTAGAATTTGGATCACAATTTAGCAATCTCCACCTTGAGCCAAATTCCCTCCAGTAGTCGAAGAAAGTGAATAACTCCATCCAAATCAGCCTAAACACCTTGTGCGTCAAAGTCCATAGGACTAGTGAGAAATACCAACTAAGCCTGAGCAAAGCTCAAACTTATTGGTCGGAACTGGCTTTGTCATCATATCAGCTGGATTATCATGAGTACTTATCTTGCATACCTTCAAATCGCCTTCAGCAACAACATCTCGAATATAATGAAATCTGACATCAATGTGCTTTGTCCTCTCATGATAAATTGGATTCTTTGTAAGATATATAGCACTTTGATTGTCACTAAATACGGTAGGGCACGATGAGTCTCCACAAAGCTCAGTGTACAAACCTCTCAACCAGATAGCTTCTTTGCATGCCTCAGAAATAGCCATATACTCGGCATCAGTAGTGGAACAAGCCACAATAGACTGCAAAGTTGCTCTCCAACTCACAGCACAATCACCAATGGTGAAAACATAACCTGTGAGTGATCTTCTCTTATCCAAATCACCAGCAAAATCAGAATCAACAAAACCAACAAGTCCATCTCTAGTTTTTCCAGACTGTAAATAAGCATTAGAAGTACCTCGCAGGTATCTGAAAATCCACTGAACTGCTTTCCAATGTTCCTTTCCAGGATTAGCCATGTATCTACTGACAACACTGAATGCATATGATAAATCTGGACGAGAACAAACCATGGCATACATAACTGAACCAACTGCACTTGAATAGGGAACTCTAGACATGTACTCAATATCGGCATCTGACTTAGGACATAAAGCTGATGATAATTTGAAGTGTGCAGCTAACGGAGTACTTACTGGCTTGGCATTATGCATATTAAAACAACGAAGAACTTTATCAATATATCCTTCTAACTTAGATATACTTTTCCAGACGGTCTATCTCTGGATATTTCCATGCCAAGTATTTTCTTTGTTGCACCCAAATCCTTCATCTCAAATTCATTACTCAATTGCTTCTTTAGTTCATTAATCTGTGACATACTCTTTGCAGCAATAAGCATATCATCAACATAAAGGAGCAAATAAATAGTTGAACCTTTGACAGTTTTCAAATAAACAAAACTATCATAATTAGACCTTTTGAAACCTTGAGAGAGCATAAAGGTGTCAAATATCTTGTACAACTGTCTAGGGGATTGCTTCAATCCATAAAGAGATTTCTTTAACTTACAGACAAGCTTTTCTTTTCCAGGAATAACAAAACCTTCAGGTTGTTCCATATAAATATCCTCTTCTAATTCTCCATGTAAAAATGCAGTTTTAACATCCAATTGTTCAAGCTCAAGATCATGCATGGCAACAATACTGAGTAAAGTGCGAATAGAGCTATGCTTCACAACAGGAGAAAAGACTTCGTTATAGTCAATACCTGGAATCTGACTGTAACCTTTAGCAACTAACCTTGCTTTATATCTTGTCTCATCATTAGGAGAAACACCTTATTTCCTTTTGAAAACCCACTTGCAACGAATAGGTTTCTTCTCTCTAGGTAATCTTACTAAATCCCAAGTGCCATTCTTTTCAAGTGATTCCATCTCATCATGCATAGCGGTCATCCACTTATTACTATCACTAGAAATAATAGCCTTGGAATATGAAGAAGGCTCAGCATTACCTTCAATTTCTTCTGCAACAGATAAAGCAAAAGAAACAATATTGCACTCTTCAATTAACCTGTCAGGTTTATTACTACCCCGTCTAACTCTGTCACATGCAAGATTCCAACTGGGTGGAACAATAGGCTGATTTGGAGTGGGAGTGACATGATCATCATTAACGACGGGTTCATCATGTGCATCAACAATTTCATTACGAGATGTATCACCTGAATCAATAACATGCTCCACCTGAACAGTAGGCTGCTGAATAGGAGGCTGCTGTTCACTCTCAACAGGAACATTAGTAGATGAAACATCATGTAACATAGCAGATTCATTGAAGATAACATTTCTGCTAATAACAACCTTCTGGGTTTCAGGATTCCATAATTTAAAGCCTTCAACACCAGACTTATAACCAAGAAAGATGCACTTAACAGCCCTAGGCTCCAATTTTCCATTATCAACATGAGCATAAGCAGTGCAACCAAAAACTCTCAACTGTGAATAATCAGCAGGTGAACCAGACCATACCTTAATTGGAGTTTTCTTATTAAGAGCAATAGATGGTGAACGGTTAATGAGATAACAAGCAGTGGAAGCGGCCTCAGCCCAAAAACGCCTATGCAAACCTGCATTGGACAACATGCAACGGGCTCTGGAAATAATGGTCATGTTCATGCGCTCAGCAACACCGTTTTGTTGAGGAGTATAAGGAACGGTGTAATGTCTGACAATGCCTTCAGACTTGCAATAATTCTTAAATTGCTTAGAACAGAATTCTATACCATTATCAGTGCGAAGTATTTTTACCTTCTTTTCAGTTTGTCTCTCAATCATAATCGTCCACTCCTTAAAAGCTGAGAATGCTTCATATTTATGCTTCAAGAAATAAGGCCATACTTTTCTCGAATAATCATCAATTATAGTCAGCATGTAACTAGCACCACCTAGTGACTTTCTGCGCGATGGTCCCCATAAATCAGAATGAACATAATCAAGAATACCTTCAGTTGTATGAACCGAAGTGTTGAACTTCACCCTCTTGTGTTTGCCGAAGATACAATGCTCACAAAATTTCAATTTACCAGGTTCATATCCATCAAGAAGACCTCTCTTATTTAACTCTGCTAAACCAAGTTCACTCATATGTCCAAGACGCATATGCCAAAGGTTAGTAGCATCACAATCAGAATCCTTTGAAACAACTGGAGTAGTGTTACCTGAAACTGTAGAACCTCGAAGGTAATAAAGACCATTGGTCAAACTTAAGTCACCTTTCATCACAACAAGGGAACCTTTGGTGACTTTCAAAACACTATCTCCACCTGAATACTTGTATCCCTTTGCATCAAGGGCACTCATAGAAATAAGATTTCTCTTCATCTTCGGAATATACCAAACATTTGTCAAAGTTCTGATTATGCCATCAAACATCTTGATTCGAATAGAACCTATGCCTTCAATCTTGCATGGTGAATTATCAAAACCCAAAACGGAACCAACAGAAGTAGTGGAATCAAAAGTATTAAACCAATCTCTATGTGGACACATATGAAAAGTACATGCAGTATCAAGTACCCACTCATCATTGGTCTCAGCACATCCAGCAATAACGACAAGAGCATCATCGGAACTATCATCACGAGCAACGTTAGCAGAATTTTCACCTGGTTTGTTACTTTCCTCTTTTTTTTATTCTGCAACTTGAAACACTCTGAGATGTCATGCACGTCTCTCTTGCAATATCTGCAATATTTCTTGTCTCTGGATTGTGACCGGCCCCTGTAGCCGTTTTTACTTTTGCCTCTGTTTCCATTATTTGAGTTCTTCTTCTTTGTTCTGCCACGAACAGATAATCCCTCGGCTTGGGATGAACTCGAACCATCATGAGGCACCATTAATTTCAACTTCTCCTTAGAGTTCAAAGCTTCATAAACTTCATTAAGTGTGAGAGTATCACGACTGTATAATATGGTGTCTCTAAAATTGGTATAAGAACTTGGCAGTGAACAAAGTAACATTAAAGCAGTATCTTCCTCTTCATACTTAACCTCCATTGCAGCTAGATCGGATATGATCTCTTTAAATTCAGAAATATGATTCAAAACATTACCTCCTTCGGGTAACCTGTGCAGGAATAATTTTTGCTTCAGATGCATCTTGCTGGTGAGATCTTTAGTTATGCAAATCCCTTCCAGCTTTAACCATAGAGTGGCGGCAGTTTTCTCGCTCAAAACTTCCTACAAAATATTATTATGCAAATGGAGTTGAATTTGTGACAAAGCCTTACAATCAATTCTTTTTTCCTCAGCAGTCCAGTCCTCAATTCGGTTCTTCCCAAAACTATCCAGTGCTACATCATAGTCGGCCTGTGCCAACAACGCCCGCATCTTGACTTGCCATATGGTAAACCTTGTGTCACGGTCCAGCAGCAGAAAATCGTACTTCATGGATGCCATGAGTAGATTGAATCTGTGTTCACAAAGTAGTACAAGCCGGTAGAAAAAGTTCTGGATAGAATTAATTTGCGGTAAAAAAGAGAGTAAATAGCACCTGGTAGCGTGTGCATGTAGCAATCGGGAACAAAATCTGATCTTGGCTTCACGTGATGAACAGGAGTAGCACTACTAGTAAAAGTACTAATAGTAGTAGCAATTGATTTGCTTGATTCGGCCTTCACATGGAGTTGCAGTGACTCAGCGGATAGGCCTCGGGACTTTGATCCTGTACGTAGACGTGGAGTAGCAGCAACTACGTTGCGCGGCTGTCGTGGACGGGAAACAGCAGCGGAACTCGGCGGATCGGACAAGGACGACTGCAACTTGGATGATATAAGCGCGTACGGACGGAGCTTCTGTCGGTCTCGACTTCGTAGGCGATGCCGCAGCGGAATTCAACTTGCTGTCGGATTCGAATCGGCAGATACGCGTGCAGCGGCGCACACGTCGGAATCCTAATCTTCCAGTCTCAATCTCGTATCTGTAACTTGGCTCTGTATACCACTTGTTAGATAATAACGAGAAATAAACGAGACAAAGAGACACAAATTTTTACGTGGAAACCCTTGCGGAAGAAAACCACGGACGCACGAAGGCGCAATCACTATGAGGAGGAGTATTACAAGCACGAGACGACAGGCCGTCTGAGGTGCGACTACATGGGGTATATACGAGGGACAACACATAGGAGTCCTTATAGGACAAGTAAACGAGTTGTACTTGTACGCATCGGTACCAACGCAAAAGGCCCACACCGTATTTACTACGTCTAGTCCAATACGGTACTAGAATTTGGATCATAATTTAACAGTGATCATTCTAGTTTAACCTCTATTCAGTGTAGTTGTTAATTCCTAATCACGATGCATGTATGCAACCAAACATCGGGTAGAGGAGTCCTCCACGATGCAGGTGACCTATATGCAAGTAACCAACCAATATGCAAACGTCGTATTTTGACTTGTATCTTCTCAACCATCTCAACCAAGCTCTACTCAGCCTGGCCCATTTTTACATGCAACTTTGAAAAAACGGTGCAGGTAACCATACTCATCCAAGACAGAGAGAAAAATAGAAGATCCAAAGAGTAGTATGGTGCTTATATTTTTTTCAGAACAAATGTAACAGCAGCCCCACAAAAATCATGCGTGGCAATCGACTGTTCAGGTGTTCAACCAATGTTTTAGTCGTACTACTACAGAGTTTGAGAGATGAGGAACGCTCAACTGCTGGCCTTGGCACTACTCGAGATCACACTGCCGTCTCTGCATGCCCGTGGCACTTCTTCAACTTTCCACTGGACTACTACTGTTTCTTTCAGAGCTTAGCTCCATCAACCGTATGTCAGTCGAAAAGCTGAAATGACTCGATCCGTTATGTGTTTCTTTCAGAGCTTAGCCCCATCAACCGGTCGATCGATCAACGTTGGAAATACTACTGCCCGTCCTAGTCATATCGTAACGAACTGGGCCAGGTGCCAGGAATCCATCCGAGGTAGGGGTAGAAACGGATCGGATGCGGATCGGATAGTGCTCTTACCACTTCCATTTTCATATTTTCAAAACGAATACGAATCCAAATACGGATGTTCTTAAATACGGATGCGGCTCGGATATTATTCGAATACGGATACGTATCGGATATTTTCTTGATTCAGAACGGATACGAATAATATCAACATGTTGCTTAAGTAAATTAGTCGATAGCAATGTGACCTAAAATAATCAACTTGCGACATACAATAAGTGAATGATAAATAGGTTTATGAATAAATACTATTGTAATGCATAATAATTTATAAGTTTAATCATATAAAGAGTAAAATTTAACCACTTATTTGGCTTTTATGTTGGATAATTGGAGTATTGGGCCTAGAATTTGAAAAAATACCTCCCATAATCTTCTTCGGATACGGATATATCCACTTCCATATCCATATTTGTGTCAAAATCTCCTATCATATTTTATTTTGCATTTGTTTAATAAATTCGGATACAGACAATTTTTATTTCCATTTTGGTTCGGATGCGGATGTTTCGGATATGAATAGGCATTTTCTCAAATACGAATATCGGATATTTCAAATTATCCGCTACTTTCCACCCCTAATCCGAGGATGCCGGGGTGGTCTCTCCCGCCGGCGTGCCACGTGTGGAGTTGAGTGCGCTGCTCGGGCACTCCTGATGGGTGATGGCTTCTCCTCCTCCTCTCCGCACCGGGCGTTGCAGATAACGTCGCCAGCAGCGAATCCTTTCGAGAGTTTGAGAAGCAAGGATTTGATTTTTATTTTATAGGATGTGTTGGATTATTAGCCTAATTGAAGCAACCGTTTATAGCCAAATACTATTTGTGTGTGCTTGTGTGATGAATCGTTTTCGAGAAGTTTGAGATTCAGATGTGTCATGACTCATCAGTGACCCGGTGATGGCTGCCTGACTGCAGAGAATTGGTCAGCGAAGGCACTCTACAGTCTGTCATTCGTCGAGGCCCTTGACCCCGAACCAAAGCTTCCAGAAATAGACAACGTTGCTGTCCCGTTTGCCAGAAAGTGCCATATCCTGGAATATCCTACTTCAAGCACCTGAATCCAATAAAATCCGCACTAATCTACAGAAATGATGTAAACTTATTACCGGATAGCCCAAGCACGGCCGTGTATGTATGTGCTGCAGGACTGCAGCTAGCGAGCTATCGGCATCGGCAACTGAAAACGAACTAACGAACCACCTCATCAGAATTTGTGTTTGTGTCAGTCAGTGTGTGCAAGCTACTACGTAGCTAATAGCCGGCCAACTAAAGGTATATGTGCAAGTTGGAAAGAGCGCGGCCGGTGCATGATGCATGAAGCATCATATGTGCAAGTGCAGGCCAGATGGTTGCAAAGCACAACTGACAATGGAAACCTTTTTTCCCTCGACGAAGCTTTTCTAGTTCTCTCAGCTCGTCCAGAACCGGATAGCTAGCAGCATATGGCCGTAGAAGCTAGACGCGGTGAGGCGATGCGTGCCGGCAGGACCCGCCGTGAGAAGTCAAGCGGAAGCCGTAGTGCTAGTGGCTGTCACGCGGAGGCGCCGGCCGGAGACGCGAGTCAAAAGGGCAATCAACAAGCTACCCATCCATGTCCATCGGTGCGACCGCGCCGGTGACTTGTTGGAGGAGATGGCTAGATAGATACTCTCACAGTACTAGTAGATTGATGAGGGGCCCGCCGGGGGAATCAAGTAAGCGTAAAGTGAGCTTTGCCATGCATGGACGATGGAAAGAGGCCACAAGGACGAGGCTATAGCGCTATGTGTGTGTGTAGCTAAGAACAAGATCGAGCCCCGGCACGTTTTGTTTTGGATAAGAATCCAGGGCCGTCAATGGCTAGTATGTGATGGAGTATGTGTAGGCGATTCGTACAAGCTGCACGCAAGATTTGCAAATTGTGAGGCGCATATCATGCATACATGTACGCGTAGGGCATAGTTGTTGTTAGGGAGGCAGGCCTTAGGTTGTCTTGGACACTACTAGTAGTTATTTGTGTTCCATTAATTGGTCGTTGGCTACATAGTACCTTACCACACAAAAACTTACGCAAGCATTATTAGAAGAAGAAAAAACTCTCGTTTCCACAATCAACTCGATCTGCTCCAGATCTTGGTACGATTGCCTCGACGAGCTTCAGTTTGCAGTACCCACGGACAGCGGCCTGCTGGCCCCCATTGCCTGGTGGGTCGAGCATCCGGCCGCCATGTATGGCCAAGCTTCAGGGGGCAGCCTGGGCTGCTGCCCCGAGCCCACGAAGAAATGTGCATCTCTATTTTTCGCTTCAATTTTTTTAGCTTTATGCACGGACCATGCTTTTTTTCTCTAAGCACCCACCTCCTGCAGAGGATTCCACTGCTCCATCTGAACCTACCTTTTTTGACATCGGATCCTACGGGGCTTCATCTTGGGGCTATGCATTGGCCATGCCGTAAATGATATCACCTCCTTCATTACCACCACCTTTTCGACCACTGGCCCCACTAGAAGCTCCATGTCATTAGTTCCTACCCCCTTGGCACGCCCTTCATGGGCCGGCAGATCGTAGCCCGATTGACAAGGCCGATGCAATGGCTCACAAACTGGTTCGTCACGTTGCTAGTGGTCATCACCAAGGAGGCCAAAACCTTCGGGTACGAGTACCGGGGGCAGTGGCAATGACAACTTCGGGGCGAAGTTGCCAGAGCGAGGCCATCAGGCTTTGACGGAATAGGGCAGGCGACGTAGCCTGCACAACCCGTAGATGCAGCTCAAGTGCATGGGTTGAGGGTGGCTCGATGTGATTTTTGGGACCTTGGGCATGTTAATCCCCAAGAATAAGATACATGTAGCGATCAGCTAATACCAAGAATACTAGGCCCGTAAGGGTTCCATTTTTCTGGTTTTTTTGATTTTTTTTACTGTCCTTGTTTGAGTGACACGTATACAGGCTGGTTTTCTAGAGTGTACTTGTTTTATCTTTTGCTTGCTGCAGTTGTTCTAGCACGTCCGAATCTGTGCATGATTGCCACGTCCGGTGCCTTTGTGTCAGGTGACTGTTATTCAATAGATGGCCACGTTGCCTTCTAGGCTTTTTTGATGGGCTCTATCTTTGTTTTTTCTCTTTTGACTGCCTATAAATAGTTGGTCTGGTGTTGGTTCACGTTCTCCACAAGCCCTACCCAGCAATACGTCGCCGCTGTCTCCTGTCCTTCGTCTTTGCGCGCAGCCTCTCGAGATGGTCGTGCGCTGCTGCGTCCTATCCTGCCCAGCTTGGTCGCTGGCCAGGCTCTAGCGGTGCCCAGCTTGGTCGCTGGCCAGGCTCTAGCGGTGCCCAGCTTGGTCGCTGGCACAGGGAATTCTCCCACGAAGCTGCATCTCCTTCCATCCTGGTTGCATCTCTCTTCGTCATGTAGATCAGAATCGAAGCTTTCTCGCCATGCGTGAGATTTTGTGCATGGTTGGGAGGGAGGCGAGTCTTCGTTTGTGTCCCTGCTGAGTTCTTACTGTTCGTTTTGTCTTTGTTATGGTTCGTTCCCGTGCTCATGCTTCCCAGCGTATTCGCTCCACGTCGTTGGGTTCCTCTTCCTCGGTGGGTTCTTCTTTGCCGGTTGGTGCTGTTGATGGGAGGTTTCTTGCCCAAGGTGGTTCTGTTCCTCCTGAGTATTGCTCCTTTTAGGTTGTTATTAGCTATGTGTGATTTTGGTAAAAACAAATTGGTTGTTTTTAGGTGGCTGTGTGTTTTCAGGTTCGAGTGCTGATGAGGCGCGGCTGCGACGCCAGGCACGGCAAGATATCCGTCGTGGGAAGCGTCCTGTAGATTCATCATCTGGTGGGTGCTTTCTTTTTTGAACTCCTTTTCTATTGTTTTCAGAAAAATATTGCTGATTGATTGACTTTTGCAGTTGGAAGGAACGTTCGGCCTGTACTTGAAGAGCTGGTTGATCCTTGTCTTCTTGCTGTTAGAGCTGCATCTGACGTGAAAGTTTTGTGTGGTCCGTATTTTACTGTTGGTTGGTTGTCTGGTTCCTCACGTGGACCGACTCCTTCTGGTATGTTTATTTATTTTGTACTCCTTACAACTGTTTATGTGCTTCGATGTGTTTGCCTGGTTAATATTTTTCCATGTTTACTTTGTGTAGTTCTTCCTACACCTGTTGTTAGTCGTGTTGATGCTGTTTGGAATCGTCGGAAGCGAAGGATTCTTCGAGATTATTACACCAGCAAAAAAAGAGGTGTGTGTTTCTTGATTTTGTTTGTTATGTTTACGGCTTTTAACTGCTTTGCTCCCGATCGGTTGAAGATCGAAAGTTTCTCTTGTCTTGTAGTTCCTGCTATAGAGCCGCCATTTGCTAAGGAAAATATATTACTTCTTAAAGGTAGTTCAGTTTTATATTCTGGTCTTTAGATTCTTTGTCTGTTTGTTTTCCCTTCTCCTTGATGTTTTTGTTATTTTTGCCAGGTGTTTCATGTGTTCGCTCTTATTATGGTGGTCCTCAGTATGTTTGCCCGGCGTGCCATGCTTCATTTTGGTTTCTGGAGGGCTGTAAGAGTTATGCTACTGGTGGTGGTCGCCTTCCAGTGTATACTAGCTGCTGCAAGGGAGACAAGGTGTCGTTGCCTTCATTTCCCGATTGGCCATCTCCTCTTAAGGATTTGATTAAGTTTGATGGAGGTCCTGTCTCTAGCCGTTTCATGCGTTTGATTAGGCATTACAATTCTATGTTTTGCTTCACATCTCTTGGCGCTCGAGTTGATCAGAGTATTAATGTTGGTGGGGGTCCCTATGTCTTCAAGATGAATGGGGTGGTTTATCATCGTATTGGTCCTCTTCTTCCTTCGGGGAATAGTGCGCCAAAGTATGCTCAGCTTTATATGGTGGACTCTGCTGATGAAGTGCAGTTGAGAATTAGTGCCTTTGATCGTCAAGGAGCTGAAACGCTTGATCCTGATCCAGGCATTGTGGCTTCTCTTATTGCTATGTTAAATAGGCATCATAAATTGGTGCATAAGTTTAGAATGGCTAGGGCAAATCTGTGTTCTCCTTCTGCTCCTAGGGTGGCTATACATTTTATGGGTGATGAAGGCGGTGGTCATGGTGACCGTTTTTCTGGTCCTGCTTCATGTGAGGTGGTTGCTCTTATAGTCGGCGATTACACGCCTGAATGTAAAAGATTTGATGTTATTGCTGAAACTCGCTCTGGTTTTCTTCGGCATATCTCTTCGTTGAATTCGAGTCTTATGCCCCTACAGTATCCTCTGTTATTTCCCTTTGGTGACAAAGGATTTCATCTTGGTATCAAGTATATTGCTATTGGTGGGCCTCATGGAGATGGGCATTGTAATATTGGTGGACGTTTACGTGGTCGTTCTTCTCGAGGGCAAGTATCTATGATGGAATACCATAATTATTACTTCCATTATAGACTGGGGGAGCCAAATCCTTATACCTGTTGCGGTCGTTTGAGCCAGCAGATAGGTGTGAATTCTTATTCTTGTGTGGAAGCTAATCGTTTGGACTTTCACTTTCAGCAACAAGATGATTAACGTTCTGAGACGTATCAAGGTATTACTGATGCTGTCGGACAGGGTGGATCAACTGGTGAGAATTTGGGGATTCGGTTTATATTACATTCGAGTTTTACGGGTGGCCCTCGGTACATGGTGCTTAATTACCATGATGGTATGGCTATTTGTCGCGAATATGGTGCTCCCGATCTTTTTGTCACTTTTACATGCAATCCAAAGTGGCAAGAAGTTGTTGATGCTCTCGCATATGAAGGTGGTCAGACTCACGTTGATCGTCCTGACATTGTTACGCGTGTTTTCAATATAAAATTTGAAGAATTTTTAGAAGATGTAAAGGATGGATCAGCATTTGGAGCTATTCAAGCTTGTGAGTTATTATTTATTTTCCCTACTGTACCATTGTGGTCTTCTTCTTTGAATTTAATTATCATTATTTTGGTTATACGATTTTCAGATTTGTATGTGGTGGAATTTCAAAAGAGAGGGCTTCCTCATACTCATACTCTTATCTAGCTTAAAGAGAGTACGAAGGATCCTTCGCCTGCTTTTATAGATAATCTGGTGTGTGCTGAGTTACCAGATCCAATGGTTGACCCTTTGGGATATACACTTGTGGATGAATTCATGGTTCACGGCCCATGTGGTATGTTGGATGACAAGTGCCCTTGTATGAAAGATGGCACTTGCTCAAAGCGATTACCAAAGTCTTTTAATAGTGAGACAATGGTGGATGAGATGGGGTTTCCTGTATATCGTCGACGCCCCTCTGCTAATTTTGTTCTTAGAAAGAAGGGGACTCTTCGTTTGGATAATCAATGGGTTGTTCCCTACAATATGAAATTGCTCAAAAAGTTTGAGGCTCATATAAATGTTGAGTGGTGCAATAAGACAAACCTTCTTAAGTATTTGTTTAAGTATCTCACAAAAGGCCCTGATGTAGCACGATTCCGAATCCGTTTTGAAAATGAAAATAGAAGCGTGTATGCTGTCCGTAATCCAACTGGGAGGAATGAAATCGATGAATATGTTAAATGCAGGTTAATACATTGGTTTGTAAATTTGTTCTGCTTACTTTATGTGTATTCTGTTCATTTATCCTATTTATTCAGTTTTCTGTTGTTTGCTATAGGTATTTATCTGCTTGCGAATCATTTTGGAGAATGTTTGGCTATGATATTCATGGTCGACAACCTTCTGTCGAGAGATTAGTGGTGCATATGCCTGCTATGAATCGAGTTATTTTTCATGAAACTGATGATTTGGAAAGAGTACTAAGTAATCCATCTGCTCATAAAACTATGTTAAGCGAATTGTTTGTAGCTAACCAGCAACATTTTAGTGCTCGGACATTAACTTATTTGGAATTCCCTTCTAAATGGTGTTGGGATGGCAAAGAGAAGATATGGTCAAAGCGGAAGCGACAGCAAAAATTTGGCAATAAGATTGGTCGTATCTACCATGTGCATCCAAGCACAGGGGAGTTATTTTTTCTTCGCATGTTGCTTATGATTGTTCCTGGTGCTACTTGCTTTGAAGATCTCAGAGTTTACGATGATGTTCTTTATGATACTTTCAAGGAGGCCTGCCAAGCCAGAGGATTGGTAGGAGATGATAATGAGTGGTTTAGGTTGTTTGATGAAGCAATTGTTTGGGCTACTCCGTTTCAGCTGCGCCATCTATTTATGGCAGTATTGTTACATTGTGAAATATCTAATGGTCGTGCTCTTTTTGAGCGTTATTGGCCGAGTATGGCAGAGGATATTTCTTATCGTCTTTCAATGGCATTGGGCAACCGAAAATATGTTGTGTCGCCTGAGTTTCTGTATGAACAAGTTTTGCGTGAACTTGGTTCCCTTTTTGCTAAGAATGGATCGTGTTTGTCAGCGTTTAATTTGACAACGCGATCGATTTCAGTAGATTCCGACTGTCAAAATAGACTTGTGGCAGAAGAAATGAGGTATGATGCAATAAAATTAGCAATTGAGGCTAAGCTTACATATGAAAAATTAAATTGTGAACAGAGTGCCATATATGACGAGATTGTACATGCTGTTCATGTCGGGAAAGGTGGCCCTTTTTTATATCGGGTTATGGTGGGACTGGTAAAACATTTCTTTGGAATTCTATCATTTCCAATTTACAATCAGAAAGAAGAATTGTTCTTGCTGTTGCTTCTTCGGGCGTTGCATCTTTACTCCTGCCTGGTGGTCGCACAGGTCATTCTAGGTTCAGGATACCTGTTGACATTACTGATCGCAGTCAGTGTAGCATTTCCAGAAATTCTCATTTGGCTGAATTGTGTCAGAAAGCTTGCTTGATTCTTTGGGATGAAGCTCCTATGACACACCGTTGGTGTTTCGAAGCCCTTGATCGGACTTTGAAAGATGTTCTTTCTGTTGAAAATAAGGAAAATGCTCTGCTACCTTTTGGTGGAAAGGTTGTCGTGCTTGGTGGTGATTTCAGACAGATATTACCGGTTATAGAGGGTGGCGCGAGGGATGATATCATTAATGCATCTTTGATTGTTTCTCCGTTGTGGCAACATATAAAAGTTTTGAAACTTCATTGCAATATGCGTCTTCGATGTCCTGGTTTATCTCATAATGAAAGAGCAGAGCTTTCTGAATTTTCTGAATGGGTACAGAGTATTGGAACTGGTTCTGTTCCTATGCACTGTAAAGGCGATGAATCTGTGCCGTCTTGGATTCAAATACCTGGTGATTTATTGCTTCAGCCTAAAGCAGACCATATGTCAGCTATTGTTGATTATGTCTATGATTCATTTTTCCTTAATTACAATAATGCGGAGTATTTATCTACCCGAGCTATTGTTTTCCCTACAAACACTGTGGTGGATGAAATCAATGATATTGTTTTCGGACGGCTTCCTGGTTTCCCGATGGATTTTCTAAGCTGTGACACTATTTCTAAGTCCACTGATCATAGTGACGATGCTCATCTGTTCTATCCGCCTGAGCTACTTAATTCAATTAAAATTAATAATTTCCCTCACCACAAGATTACCTTGAAGCTCAGAGTGCCTATTATGTTATTAAGGAATATCAATCAATCTCTTGGTTTATGCAATGGGACACGCTTGATTGTCACTCGCCTTGGTCACAGAGTTATAGAAGGTGAAATCATTACTGGTTCACATAAAGGGGAACGAGTTTGTATTCCGCGTATTGTGCTTAATTCTTCTGGGTGTAAATGGCCTTTCACATTGCGTCGTTGCCAGCTTCCAATTCGGTTGTGTTATGCGATGACAATAAATAAAAGTCAAGGGCAAACTTTATCAAAGATTTGTGTGTATTTGAGGAATCCGGTTTTTTCACATGGACAATTGTATGTAGATGTCTCGCATGTTATGTCTCGGAAGGGCCTAAAATTCTTAATTGAAGATGAGAACGGAGAACATTCGGCAATCACAAGGAATGTAGTCTATGAAGAAATCATTCGTCGTTTATAGTTCCGTTTTTACATGGTTAGTTCTTTCAGATTTGGTGTTGACTACAAATTTATGCTAGATTTATTATAGTTTTTTGGATTTTTTTTTGGGTTAAGACTGATATATGGAGAGGTGTTAATCTTCTAGCTGCATGGTTACATACTGCATTTCCTACCTACTGATAAATTAACATGTACACTTTTTTATTGACAAATTTACATTTTATAGTTCCTGTTTAGTGCAAGAGGTGATTGCTGATGCCATCTTGGAGGATAACGCTCAACGGTTAGAGATGTCCAAGCGAATGGACGGAGAAGCGGTAGGTGAGCAGGCAAAGATGGAATAGGGTGTTAACAATCTGAGGCTTGCCGAAATTAAAATCGATGATGGAACGGGATTGCTTAGATGTTATCGTTGCATTGAGGAGCTCAGGTCGTATTTCGTAGTTTCCCATGTGTAAAATTATCTGTCTTTGTACTTCTATGTCATGTATGTTGGCTGTGGTGTACTAACTAAGGTCATGTGTGTTTCCTCTTTTTTTTTAATAATCTGTTTATTTATTATCTGCGCAGTTCGATTTCATTTTATTTTTCCTGCTGTTAGAAAAAAACATGTGCAGCCTTTAGCCATGTACAACTTGTGAAACACCAAGTCCTAATTTTCCATCCAATAAAGTCTATAATCGCCAGGGAAAACAACAACAGATATATATTGCAGATTACCTTTAACATGTGGCAAGGTAAACAAGCACAGATAAGAGAAGCCATGAAACCGGCAAGGTGCGGGCACCTACAGAAGGAATAAAAAGAAAAAGAAATGAAGGATAGAAATATGATATCTCCTTGGTAGCTCGGGTAGAACACTACCAAGCATATGTCCCTCCAATGGCGAAATGCGAAAAAAATGAAAGAGGGCAATATGATATCTTGTAGGTAGCTTAAGTAGAGAACTACGAAGCATATCTTCCTTAAGTGGCAAGGGCACCACTGCCTCGGAGAGCCACCGCTCGGGCACCACTGCCTCGAAGAGCCACCGCTCGGGCAGCAGCGTCATGGCGATCATCTAGGATCATTGCACACAGAAGCATCGAGAAGCCAAGCAATGCTGCTAGCATCCCAGACATGAGAATTATGATCAACTCTGAGATCACACTCTCCATTGGGGGCTTCCTCTCAGTTTTTTGCCACTGGAGGAAGAAAGGAAGGTCAAAATTAGGGAGAAGGAATGGGGCACCTTGTGGAGATAGAGAAAAAGAAGAGAGCCCAGGGTTATTTTTATAGCTCAAACCCGGTGTACGATGGGCGAAGTTCACCAGCATTGCTCGCCGCTCGATTGCCGATGTTCAGGAGGCGAATCTGCGAGCAGTGCCCAAAAGGCGCTGGTCCGTGAGGTGAGTGCTCGCTGCACTGGTAGCGAGCACGCCCGACACTACTACGGTACTGCCTAGATGCCCTACGCGCTACACGCCACAAGTGGGAGACGTGCGGGAAAGGGCGCGAGTGAGAAGTAGATAAGGCCCGGTGAAGAAGTTCATCATCCCTTGCAATTCAAAACTTACTTACAGTCAAAATTAAAAAGACCTGTGTCTGACCCGTTTTTTTTCTGAACTTTATTATGTGGGATTGCTATAGGTGTTTATTCTAAGCTTTAATACTTATTTGTAAATATTTTGCCAAATAGATTAAGAAGACTTGTGCCTAGGCCCTTTCTTTTTTGAAATTTATTATGTGTGATTGCTATAGTTGTTTGTACTAAGCTTTCATACTTATTTGTAATTATTTTGTCAAATCACGACCATAGATATTATATCGTGGTAAATTTCAAATTGCTTTTGTGATAAAAGTTTTTTCAGAACAAACATCTTAAAACATATTTAAATCAGATCCACTTAAATGCTAGAAAAAAAGAAGCGACTGAATACATGTCTACTTGGATTAACCGGTGACATTGCTTTAAAGATGCATTTGTATATTCATATCCTTAAATATCTTAGTATGGATTTGTAGAGTCTATGGCATAGAAAGTATCTTGATAGTGGTGTCTTTATGATTATATGTGCACAACTAGAAAGATGTAGAGTGCACAAGATATTTACGAGGAACTTGCTATGATGCTATCTAGCAGTTGGCGAGTGCGGTGTTTTGGTGCCCAGACTCATCCGCACCTAATCAGAAAAAAATAAAACGATACTAGGAAAATTTAAAGAAATATTTTTTGTGCGGTGCACAATTTGATGCGTGAGGTCGCTCCAATTTTTAGATCATTTGAACATCTGAACGGCTCTCATGAAAAGAGCAAATCGGGTCAGAACGGTGCGTAGTAATAGGGTTTTCGATGCTCGGTCGTCCGTGTTCATGAGGCGAATCTGGAAGCAGTGTCGAAAAGTCGTCGGCCCGTCAGATGAGTGTTCGCTGCACCAGCACGCCTTGCACTATCACGATACTGCTCTAGATGCTCTACCTGTTAAACGCGATGAGTGGAGGACCTGCGGGAAAGTGCGCGAGAGAGAAGTAGATGGGGGTTGGTGAACTAGAGCCCTGTGTTCAGAGTGCTAATGGCTGCCTGCAATACGTAATTTATTTACAGATAGAATTAATAAAACCTGTGCTTGACCCAATTCTTTTTTGAACTTTAATATGCGTAATTGCTATAGGTATATATCTTTCTGATTTATGAGTTGATCATTAGAGGGGGCGGTGCATAGCAATACATTTTCCGGTGCTCCATCATAGGTGTTCAAGAGACGAACCTGCGAGAAATGCAGTGAAGACACCTTGCACTATAGTGGTACTGCCTTAGATGCTCTATGCACTAGACGCCATGAATGGGGGGGATGCCGAGAGCGTGCCAGAGAAGAGAGATCGAACACGAGAAAGAAGAAGCGACTGGCAATAAGTCTTGGGTCCACCCTATCAACCCAAGGGAGAACTGTTCAGTTGAGTGTACCATCCAAAGATTTGGAATTTAAGTTTTTCGCTCTTATTACATTTTTCGAGGATATATAACAACTATTCAGTTGCCTTAGCCCACAGGCGTGGATGCTAACTAATTTTGTTTTCGAAAAGAAAGTGACTCTTTATTTAAATAATTAATAGGTTGTCCTCTAAAATGTATGATTGGTATTCTTGGTGTCCTCTTTATTTAAATAATTAAGTTTGGTTGTTTTTAAGTGCCTTAGCTGAATAAAATGGTATTTTTGGTATTGTGTTGCTTCATTGTCTATGTAGGTCGATGCTGTGTTAATTCATTGTCTTTGTAGGGTTTTTTTGTTAAATTTTTTAATTGAGGATAAGTACAGAGTACATATGGTCGTTATAAGGAATGTAATGTATGAAGAAAATGTTCATTGTTTGTACTTTCGTATTCAAATTTAGAGAGATTTGCTCTATTTTAATTTCCTTCTATGTATTGAATTATATTCTTGATTTACTATGAAATTTTTCGTTCATAGTAAATAGTTGAAATTAGGCTGGATCAAAAAATAATATGTGTGTGCTTGCAACCTGTTTTGTTTTTGCTTCCAGACCATATGGTTGAGTTTCTCTTTTTTTTAAAGCATTTTCTGTTTACTATAGTTTACAGATTCAACCAGCCTATCTAACTTCAGCCGTCCGTTCTGATATGGCCCATAAGGTCCAGCTTTTGTTGGCCCATGTACACCATGCATGCATTCGAATTATAGACTATGTGGTGATTTCTGATCCTCAAAAAAGAAAAATGTGGTGATTTCTTTTTAGCAATTTATATGATTACACTGGCTTACACTATTTAGCTTAGCAATTGTGTACGTCTGCCAATATATAGCAAACTTGCATTTATTTATAACACATACACAAGGTTACAATTCTAAAAAGTAGAATTAAAAATATATAGTTTTTTTATTTCCTCACGACAGCGACAACTTAAACATTACATAACCAAACCACGCGTCGCCTGTACGTATCTGGTCATGTCCAGCCCACGCGCAAGCATGCACGTATCTGGTCATGTCCAGCCCACGCGCAAGCATGCTTTCACTCACCTCGCCAGGCCAAACCTGCCTACCTTGGCTTGCCCAGGTTGAACACTGATGTACTTGTGCCTACCTGACCAATTAATTCACTGTAACACAACTGTAGCTACCTGACCAGTTAGTACACTGTAGCGCTGCTGTAGCTGTCCCTCTCTGCGTCACTGTAGCTGACATGTAGCTGGGGTTCTATGGCAAACAGTTGGCCTACCCCCTCTATCATGTCTTCTGGAGATTAAAATACGCATGCATGTTCGTCCGTGAAAAGGAGGAAGCGGCGTTGCTTGTGGGGCCAGTAATGGCGGAAGCTGACAGTGAAGCAGCACTGTATTGACAAATAGAAGATGTGTATGACTATGCATGTAGTTAAAATATTTCTGGACCACCGACGACCGGAAGCACATCTCTGATTACTAGCCAAGTGTTCTACATGCGAGTGGTCTACCATGGCGATGGCACGCACGGGACATTTTACAGCTACTGCATGCAAGTGATCTACCATGGGGACGATACGCACGAGATGTTTTACCGCTGCTGCATGCAAACAATCTACCATGAGACGCCACGCATACAGGTGACAGTAGTTCTATAGTACATACGGCCAGTTGCTATATAAAGAAGCTGATCCATGCTATGGGTTCACACACTCCAAAACCATTACAGCCTGTGTGAATAAACTATGGTGCCCTGAGACACTTTGCCACCCCTCTGACCATCGGTAGGCATGCTTTCGGAGGGATAGATTACTAAATCTTTTTGTTCTTCAGTCATCTTGCTTTGTAACTTACTGATGCCTTATGGTTTCTTTTATTTGTCATTTCTTTTCAGGCATTTTTCTTGTGATGGACGACGAGTTTTCTTCCACTAACGATGTGGGCTTCCATCGCCCAAACGCTGAAAAATGTTTCATGGGAGCGATCCAGCTCGCAACCCGTAGTTGCGTGCCTCTCCATCGTAATTATATAATTACCCCATTTTCTCCATCTAATACTCTTCCGTCTCAGCATGTAGTTGCTGCTCTCGTCGCTAAGTTCACCAAGCACTACAAATTGTACTTCTATGACGTCACCGACAATAGGATTGTCATGACCTGCACCCACCACACCACTGGAAACCGTGTCTACAATTTCTCTAGGAGACATTCCACCATTATTATCCAAGGTGTCCACTATAGATTTGTTGTAGATGATGCACTACTCCATCTAGGAAGAATCTCTACCAATCAGTACATTACTATCTCAATGGAAAATCTGCCACTTCATTTGTGGAAGAGCATCATAGTAGAGCAAATCCTCAGTCCATATTGCTCCTTAGATTATGTCACACAGGACTCACGCTTAATAGAATATCCATCCACTTTTACATGCTACGCTTGGGCCATTCGATCCATCGCGGTGCCTCCAACCATACAAGTGAACGTGTTCGACGAGGATGCGTACACCGCAGACCAAGAAATGGCCTTCTTTAGCGCGTACAATGTAAATCTGTTTATCAGCGAGCACAGAATCGAGCCCCACCCAGCCAGACTGCCTTACTGCCCAACTGTGCCCATAACCAGTTCTGGAAGCAAACCAATCCAATGCTTTATTTCCCAGAGGTTTATCGATCCCGCCCAGATCCAGAGTTTGTCTAGCATGGTCATTTTTTCACCGCATGCTGAAACCTATTTCTCGTCCTTTGAAACTCTTGAGACTTATCTGAATGATGTACAATACATCAAAATTAAACCCAGAAAGCTTACGGCGTCAAATTTCTTGCTATCAACCTCCATTCCTCTTACGGGTCGCTCACTCTATCACACTGTACGTACCATATTTCAAGCTGAGATCCGTGCCGGTGAGGTTGACATCCAGCCATGGACACCAGCATTTGGATCATTTGGGTTTCCAATCAATCGCACAGTGGAGCTCAGGATCCATGACATGCCATGCAGTTTTTACACGGCTCCAATAATTGAGTACCTTCTTAGCCCATATTGCATGGTGAAGCAGCACAAGACTATCATTGATGATCCACTGGAGGACCACGGGAAGAACATCGTTTCATCCTACGATTGCACTGCTTGGTGTGAAGATGCCAGGTTCATCCCACGCCAAATCAAGATGAGACAAGTGCCAGTCGAGCTACTAGACATGACTCAACCTTTTATGGTGCCGTACATGCAATTCAGGAAGATGGAAGCGTCCATCAAGGCATGGATCAACTGAACAAGTAGCTGTCATCAGAAAATGTGCAAGTTGGGACTTTGTAAAAATATGTACTGCGTGTTTCTCTTTTTTTAACCTCTTTTACCAGCAGTATCTAGATGTGCTGTAAAATCTGCCATCTATATTGTGAATTACTCATGTAAAAGTTGGGACTCTGTAAAAATAGGTGGTCCGTGTTTTTCTCTTTTTTAACCTTTTTTAGCAGTAACTAGATGTGTTGTAAAATATGGCCACCTATATTGTGAATTACTCCTTGGTTTCTCCTAGCACCGTAATCGAAGTTTATTATGCGGACTGGCAACTGCATGCATCACTTGGCAACCAAACCAAGAAGCGGAAAAATGGCATGAAAAATAATAATAAAGTACATAAATTACAAAGATAACACTCATTAATTAGGCAAGATAAGATAGCATACAACCATACATCATACAACTGCCAATTTTTTTGAAAAAGGAAAAAAAGCTGCTGCTATTTAACAACTTTGCTAGAACATGATCTAGGCCTTTCCATTATCACTAGGGCCACTGCCATCAACTTTTCCACGCCAAGTGTCGAACACATGGATTCGAGATTGATCCACGCCTTCGTCAGGAAGATATTTAGATGGCAATTCAGACATCAAGGGACCACGGTCCAAGACCTCTTTCACATGAATAATCACAGGGAAAACCATCATTTTCCTACTGGTAGGCGATGATGGACGTCGTGGCGATTCTCCTTCATCGTCAGAATCTGGCTTCCAAGGCTGCAGAGGTGGTGTCGGCACCTCTACTTCTACTGATTTAGGTACCTTGTTAGGATTGGCAAGCCATGCAGCTACTTCAATTACCCACCGATCTTCGGACGGCAATATCTCAATGAGCTCGCCTCTCAGACCTGCAACAATCAACCTCATTGCTTCCGGTTCTCAAGCAGTTTCTGGTAGACCTTCAAAGCTAAGGTTTGTCCGATACTCAAGCTGGCCATATGAACACCGGGCACCATAATTCCAGCGGCAGAAAGAGATGTAGGCAGAGCCACACAGCAGTTCCCGTGATAGAAGTAAAACCTCCGTGCAGAAATCATCAGAGGAAAACTTCATAAAAAATGATAAGGTGGACAGGCTCGCTCAATTCTCACTGTACCTTGCACCCTTCCGCATCGCTCTTTGATGACACGCAGCACGTCTTCGGGCATAACAGGGGAGTGACCGCCATGGACCGTAGCAAAAAGCACGTAGCCGCGGAACTACCTCTCGGTCGTTCTCCGGCCGCAACTCAGGCTCGCCGCGGTGCCAGGTTTCCTCTCGAAACCAATTATTGATTCGTCTCTTGCGAACGATATCATCGATCCGGGCTCTTCCCTCACTCATGGCACTCAGAAGCTAGCTGTATGAGAAGGTCTAACGAAAGCAAAGCTTGCCAAACACAAGCTGGCCTATTCTCAATAAATAGGCGAAAGGACATGGCTTAATTGGATGGTTACAAATGCACCTACCTCTCCACAATCATCAGCGTATGTGATTAACTCACCGGACACGTCACTTTGTGCCTATACACGTGCTCACATTCTCCATAGCCACCACTGCATGGTTCATGCATATAATAATATGACTCCCATCAACTCAACTCTCCACTCCTGGATGCCCATCCACACACCCTACAGCTCTTTAGATTATTCACGCCAGCTCATGCGACAACACACCTCTCTTCACATCGCCACGTCCAGTGCATGCGTCATCACATGTAATTCATGCGTCCCTGCTCACCTCGCCACGTCTTGCCCACGTGCCAGCGCCTCCTCACCTCATTTCCACGTTTAGCCTACGCGTCGGTGTGGCCCTGCTCACCTCGCCACGTCTAGCCCAGGTGTCCATGATTTGCCGAGCTATAAAACAGCCAGACTGCATGTCCCATCAACCAGCAATACGCGACTGTTCGCGGTCATGCAAGACCAGAACCAACCAAGCGTTCCAAAAAATCTCTTACCACAGAAGCATTATTCCCAGGCGGTAGATTTCCAGACCGCGTCCCTTGAAGCACGAACTAACCAAACCAAGTAAGTACATGTAAACAGTAAACTGCAGGTGTATCATAACTGTTCTAATTTGCACTATTTTCTTTGTAGGCTACAAGTGTGGAGTGCTCCAGATGCAGGATCCGAAACAGCCTGTGAAAATCTGAACGAGTACTATACTACAAGCAGAAAAATTTATGCATATATTCGTTTTACCACCATAGCTGCAACCTCCCGGGTCGCCTACAAGGGTGACTCCGGAGGTCCCTAAGAATCGCTCAAGAGCCCAGTCCCTGCCGCCTCGTTCACCCTGCTGTCGCCGGAGGAGGCTTCCGACGGACTGCGGCGGTGGGGTGCCACCCTTTTTTCTAGTCTTCCTTTTTCCATCCCCAACGTACTAAGCCACCGCCGCCGTACTGGAGGTGATATCATTTACGGCATGGCCAATGCATAGTCCCAAGGTGAAGCCCCAGTTTCCGGCTCGATCCAGATAGGCCTTGCGAGGAGATGCGTAGGAGCGCACTCCACCGGCACCACCATGCCAACGACTTCGACCCGATTTATCTGGGATCTGATGCGGGACTCCACCATCACTAGGATCTGGGAGCAAGGTCTTTCGAGGATCTGATGCACAGGGCCGATGCGGGACTCCACAAGCGCCATCACGAGTTGGGCGCAGGAGACAATGTTGGTCGTGCACGGTTCTGTAGGCGCCGGATCGAGACTATGGTACACAGAGCCATAGGCTAATTTTCCTGCTCTGTCTTTGTCGGGGGTTGGGTGCGATATATGACAAAGTATGGCTTATCATGATGGGAGCGAGTAGAACATCGCTGGTGCCTGGAAGCGGGATGAGGCGTAGACACGAACGCCGGCGTACTTTACCCAGGTTAGGGGCTCTCCTAGGAGATAACACCCCTAGTCCTGCTCTGCGGGGTCTCCACATGATCACTAGTGTGTAAGTGGTACAATGGTGCTCCTCGAGCTGTTTGCTAGAGGTGGAAGAAGGTAGGCACGCTCTCTCCTCCTCTAGGTATGAGTCTAGTCCTAACAGGGCCGAACCCTTTGCATGGGTGCCCTGTGGGGTTTATATAGGCCTACCCCCAGGGGTACAATGGTAATCTGCCCGGGTGTAGGGCCCGGTCGTCATTCTCTCTGGTCGCCGGCCTCTTGGCCGACAGCTGGGACCCGCCGCCTGGTGGGCCCCGCCGCCTGGTCTAGTACGGAGCCGACAAGCCACTCCCGCCGCTTGCGGGTCTTGCCAGCTGCTGATCACTGTAGCTGTAACGCTAATGACACAGGCTTGGTCAGGTAGGCGTGGCTACAGTCCCGCCGCCTGGTGGGCGATCACTGTTGCCACTCCGTGTCTCATCTGCTTGATGGCGCGTGGGGCCCAAGGGAGGGATTGGCTGCCTGCTGGTAGCCGGCTCCTCCGAGGTCCGGCTGCCCCAGCCTCCTCCGACTTCAGGGCTCTGGCTGCCATATAGGGCCCGCCGTCTGCAAGCTGTACCTGGCAGGCCTTCATGGGAACAGGACTCCGCCTGTCAGGTGCGACGTGTGGGAGGAGAGGCAACAGTGCCGCGTCATACGGAGATCTCCGCCTGAACGGGGCACTGTGGCCATGAACGTCCCTGGATTCGGGGGAAGGCTCGCACTGTAGCCGTACCCCGTCTTGTCTTCTTAATGGGGGCGCAGACTTTGAGGGCTCCATGAGCCGACTGCTAGGAGCCGGCCTTTCTGGAGGCCGCTTGCTAGGAGTCGGCCCGTCTTGGAGTCGCCTTCCTGAGCATGGCCGTCTTCTGGCAGTCAGCCATTCTGCCAGCCGGCCACCAAAAGGCGGCGCTTCATCTTGCCGTCTTGAGGGGCGCAGCCGGCCCCGATGTTTTTGAAAGGCTCGGGGCCTCGGGTTAGGCTACCCGTGGCCCATTACTCCGACAGCAGTCTCCGAAGCTGGGAGAGGGGCCGCGGTTGAGGACCGGGGAGCCTCAACAGTTTCCTCTGCTGGGATTTTGAATGCGTGATGGGAATCAGGCGGCGCGCTTGATAAGCTTCTTTGTCTGCCGTCTGTTGCGAGCATGCCATGTGGCGCTGGCCGGCCGGGTCGGCCTGCCAGCCCACGCCCATGACGAGACGCAACCGCAGGCCGGGCCCACCACCACCGGGCCTCGGGCAGCGAGCGGATCCGCGGCGGCCGAGGTAGGCGGTTGGGCTTCTCCGTGAAGTTAATGCGCGCAATATTCGTGCGGTAAAGGTGGGGGCTGTGGGGTCATGGGCACAATTAATCCCACGTTCCCACGCCCACCTCCTCGGTTTCGTAGCCCACAGGCTATAAGTAGGGGGAGGAGAGGACGCGGGAACGCACGTGCGCCCCTCCGCCCCACTCTTTCTTCCACTTCTCCTTCTCCTTGGGCAGCGCCCGAGCCTTGCCGAAGCGCTGCCGCAGCTTGTCTCCATCGAGCTCGTCCGTCAGCCCCTCGTTCTCATGGCGCACTCCGGATCCTGGGATGGCTGCACAGTTCACGAGGACCACATCTAGTTCCTCCGTCAGACGCGGTGGCTTCCTCGCGCGGACTACATGGGGGTTCGTCTCGCGCCGAAGGGGGAGATATCGCTAGCACCGGAGGAGGGCGAGCGGGTCATCTTCTGCTCGCACTGCCTGCGCGGCCTCGGCCTACCGGCGAGCGGCTTTCTCCGAGCCTTCCTCGAATTCTACAATCTCCAGCCGCACCACCTCACCCCGAACACGGTGGTGCTGTTGTCCGCCTTCGTCACCTTGTGCGAAGGCTTCCTCGGCGTCCTCCCCACCATCGAGCTCTGGGGGAAGTTCTTCTACACCAACCTTGGCACCGTCATCGCGGGGGTGACGGCTCAGTGCGGCGCCTTCATCACGGTGCGGAGGCGGGGGGGCGACAATCCATTTCCTCCCATCACGCTGATCCAATCGGTGAAGTTGTGGCAGCAGTCATACTTTTACGTGAAGAGCATCTTTGCGGAGGGTGACCGGGTCAAGCTGCCGGCCTATGTTGCCGGTCCGCCGACTGGGAAGCGGCCTAACTGGTTGTACCGGGCCAAGACACTGTCGCCTTCAGGAGCCGCTGCCGTCGCACGGCTCCGGGTGATGGTACAGTCAGAGGGCCTGACTAGGTCCGACTTCTTTTCCGCCTTCGTGGCACGCCGGGTGCTCCCGCTCCAGGGCCGCTCTCACATGATAAGTCAGATGAGCGGTCATCGGGATCCAAGCCGGCTATGCACCAAAGATATGCCTCATGCAGAGGTAGCTCACATGGTGAACTACCTTGCGAACTGCAAGCTCATGGAGGAGTGGCAGTTTGGCAAGGAGCCGTATTCCCATGCCAACCCGCCGCCAATGGTAATTTTCCCTTTCTTCTATTTTTCTTCCTCTTTGTCGGGTTCCATTTGCTTAATCTGACCAGTCGGCTCATTGGACAGAGCGCCCTCCTCCAGCCGGCAGCCGGCGCCGGAGGGCTGGAGCGCCGGTTTCTCCCGGACCGAGCGGAGAGCGACGTAGATGACCCCAACTTGGGGGCGGTGGCTTTGGAGGACGACGCCGAGGGAGGAGCCAGCGCCACGGGTGGCTCGGGGATCGGAGCCAGCCTCGAGGGCTGGCCAGATGACGACACGGGGGAAGTCGTCCCGCGTCGCCAGCCGGGCTCCGACCAGCAGGGCGCGAGCTCGACTGGCGTGCCGGTAGCCTGAGGCGGCGCGCATAAGCGCAGAGCCGCGCCGAGCCTGTTTGGCAGCCGTCCGAAGAAACCCAGGGGCTCGGCTGCGGCGACCAAGCGGGACGAAGCGACCGCGAAAGCCGACCGCTTTCGCAAGGTGGTGAAGACGCCACCGCTGGTTTCTGCGCAAGTTTTGACCTCCTTCGTACTTCCTCCTTTCTTGCCGATCTCATCTGAGTCTCCTTTACTTCGTTCCTCTTGATTTAGGGCCCCGCTCGTTCTTGAGAAGTCGGCCGCCGCCTCCATCGTGTGGTCGGCGGAGACCTCCACCACCACCCGGCGGATCAATCTGGCCGCCGACCTCTGGGAGGTGACGGAGCAGAACGCGCGGGAGGCGCGCGAGGAGGCCGCCCGCCTGGAGAAGGCGGAGGCGAACAAGGCGGAGGCCGCCGCCCTGAAGAACCTGGCAGAGGCCGAGGCCGCTGATGCGGCGAAGAAGCGGACTGAAGAAGCCGCGCGCCGTCAGTCGGCGACGTTCGTTGTCCCCGTGAACTTTGTGCCACCACCATCGGAGTTTGTCGCGCAGACGGGGGAAACCGGCGGCGAGCACCCTATTATGGAGATGGAGGGCGGCGACGCCGCCATTCCAGATGTAACCGTGCCCCAGCGACCACCTTCTGAGGAGGCGCGAGACAAGCAGCCGGCCGACCCACCGGTGCCACCGGCCGGAAATGAGATGGTGACGGGCCCGACTCCCAGGACCCGCACACCCTTGTGCCGCCGGCCTGCGAAGGCGGCCTCGGCGCCACGCCCACTGGAGGTCGGCGCCGCGAGCTCCTCCATCCTGGACACCGAGGCGACCAGCACCGCGCCCGCTGGATGGGCGCGGGGAGGCGGGACGACCCACCTGAACAAGGCGGTCCTAGAGGTCCAAGCCAAACTCCGCGCCGAGGATGATGCTCTTAAGCATTGCAACAAGGCGTTCCTGGAGTCACGAGAGGCCATCCGGGTATACCTCTTGCTCCTTTATTTTCAATTTTTGTATTGCTTCGTGCGGGCGCGCCAGCGCACCCACTGGGTGTAGTCCCCGAGTTCGGGGCCGGCTGCTGAGCAGGCGGCCCGGAACTCTAATTCGCAAGCTCCGAGTACTATACATTCGCTGCAGGACTATCATAACCTCTGCGCGTCCGCCTTCAACTCCAGAGTCCAGGAGTTGGATCAACATGCCGCCGACTTGTCGAAGAGCCGGAGTAAGTTCTCTTCTTTCTGCGGGGGCGCGCTGGCGCACCCGCGGGCTGTAGTCCCCGAGATCCGGGCCGACTGCTGAGCACTCCGGCCGGATCTTCTTGGCGCTACATCTTTCTTTGCTGATTGTTGTTGTGTCCTTCTTTTTCTGATTTTGCAGAGGCCAACGCCATCCTTCAACAACAACTGGGCGAAGCCAACGCCGCGTTGCATGCCAAGGAGGTGGACTGCAGCAAGCTGGCTGAAGAACGTGACCGGCTGGCCACACAGCTAGCGGAGCAGGCAGAGCTTCTTCAGAAGGCCCAGAAGGAGGCGGAGGACAAGGAGGCGGGTCTTCTTGCCGAGTTTGAGATCTAACACTCCGCCTGGACCGACTAAGAGGCGATGCTGACGGCCGGCTTTGGCAAAATCGAGGATATGGTTGACGGTAGGCGACCTTCTTTACTTTTCTTTTAAGTCGCCAGTCTCTAGCCAAGCCGGCTTCTTTTCTTCTTGTTCTGACTCTTTTGCTTAGTCCTGGTGAACTTCATTCCAGGCCACTCTGGTGCCGCCAACCAGGCTATCAAGGCAGACCGTGAAGAACGAAGGGTGGAAGGCAAGCGGATCGCCGCCAATGCCCCTCGCACCCTTCGCGAGCAGCTTCTCAGCATCCAAGCCCGTCTTCGATTGACTCATCGGATGTTGCGCCGCCTTCAGCATGTCGGCACCCAGGCGATCGCCGCCTTGTGGCACGACAGGCCGGCCCGCACACCCCCAGCCGGACTGCCGACTGGCTGGAGGTGGCAGCTGGCCGCCTTGAGGCATGGAAGGGCTCCTCGGTCGGGCCAGAGCACGCTGGGCCTTGGAGTTCGTCAAGGCGTGGTACCCAGGGCTAGATCTAGCCCAGTTGACCATGTTTCGACAGGAGGCCCAGGAGGAGCTGGTGGCGGTGGAGGGCGAACTCATCAAGCGGGCGGCGGCCATTGCCGAGTACACCGACACCGGAGTCTTCATCCCGGAGCTGGCTGAGGACGGCACCGAGGCGCCGCCAGAGTGGTTCGGGTTGAACCCGGAGGAGGGCGAGGACTCGGCCGAGGTGATCGACTCAAGTGGCGAGGGAGAAGACGAGTGATGTCTACTACACAACCTTCTTCTTGTAGACGTTGTTGGGCCTCCAAGTGTAGAGGTTTGTAGGACAGTAGCAAATTTCCCTCAAGTGGATAACCTAAGGTTTATCAATCCGTGGGAGGCGTAAGATGAAGATGGTCTCTCTCAAGCAACCCTGCAACCAATTAACAAAGAGTCTCTTGTGTCCCCAACACACCCAATACAATGGTAAATTGTATAGGTGCACTATTTCGGCGAAGAGATGGTGATACAAGTGGTATATGGATAGTAGATAAAGGTATTTGTAATCTGAAATTATAAAAACAGCAAGGTAACTAATGATAAAAGTGAGCGTAAACGGTATTGCAATGCTAGGAAACAAGGCCTAGGGTTCATACTTTCACTAGTGCAAGTCCTCTCAACAATACTAACATAATTGGATCACATAAGTATCCCTCAACATGCAACAAAGAGTCACTCCAAATTCACTAATAGTGGAGAACGAACGAAGAGATTATGGTAGGGTACGAAACCACCTCAAAGTTATTCTTTCCAATCAATCCGTTGGGCTATTCCTATAGGTGTCACAAACAGCCCTAGAGTTTGTACTAGAATAACACCTTAAGACACAAATCAATCAAAACCCTAATGTCACCTAGATACTCCAATGTCACCTCAAGTATCCGTGGGTATGATTATACGATATGCATCACACAATCTTAGATTCATCTATTCAACCAACACAAAGGACCTCAAAGAGTGCCCCAAAGTTCTACCGGACAATCAAGACGAAAACGTGTGCCAACCCCTATGCATAGGTTCATGGGCGGAACCCGCAAGTTGATCACCAAAACATACATCAAGTGAATCACGTGATATCCCATTGTCACCACAGATATCCACGGCAAGAGATACATCAAGTGTTCTCAAATCTTTAAAGACTCAATCCAATAAGATTACTTCAAAGGGGAAACTCAATTCATTACAAGAGAGTAGAGGGGGGAAGAAACATCATAGGATCCAAATATAATAGCAAAGCTCGCGATACATCAACATCGTATCATCTCAAGAACACGAGAGAGAGAGATCAAACACATAGCTACTAGTACATACCCTCAGCCCCGAGGGATAACTACTCCCTCCTTGTCATGGAGAGCACCGGATGATGAAGATGGCCACCGGAGAGGGATTGCCCCCTCCGGCAGGGTGCCGGAACGGGTCTAGATTGGCTTTTGGTGGCTACAGAGGCTTCTGGCGGCGGAACTCCCGATCTATTGTGCTCACGGATGTTTTTAGGGTATATGGAGATATATAGGCGGAAGAAGTACGTCTGGGGGGCACGAGGGGCTCACGAGGGTGGAGGGCGCGCCCAGGGGGGTGGGCGCGCCCCCCTGCCTCGTGACCTCCTCGCAGATCCCCCGACGTGCATTCCAAGTCTTCTGGGCTTCTTTCCTTCCAAAAATGAGTTCTGTGAAGTTTCAGGTCAATTGGACTCCGTTTGGTTTTCCTTTTTTTCAAAACCCTAAAACATGGTAAAAACAGAAACTAGCACCGGGCTCTGGGTTAATAGGTTAGTCCCAAAAATGATATAAAAGTGTATAATAAAGCCCATAAACATTCAAAACAGTAAATAATATAGCATGGAGCAATCAAAAATTATAGATACGTTGGAGACGTATCAGCATCCCCATGCTTAATTCCTGCTCGTCCTCGAGTAGGTAAATGATAAAAACAAAATTTTTGATGCGGAGTGCTACTTGGCATAATTTCAATGTGATTCTTCTTAATTGTGGTATGAATATTCAGATCCGAAAGATTCAAGACAAAAGTTCATATTGACATAAAAATGATAATACTTCAAGCATACTAACTAAGCAATTATGTCTTCTCAAAATAACATGGCCAAAGAAAGTTCATTCGTACAAAATCATATAGTTTAGTCATGTTTCATTTTTGTCACACAAGAATGCTCTCATCATGCACAACCCCGACGACAAGCCAAGCAATTGTTTCATACTTTAGTAATCTGAAACCTATAAACTTTCACGCAATATATGAGCGCGTGCCATGGACATAGCACTATGGGTGGAATAGAATATAATGAGGGGGGTTATGTGGAGAAGACAAAAAGGAGAAGGTCTCACATCAACGAGGCTAATCAATGGGCTATGGAGATGCCCACCGATTGATTTTAATGCAAGGAGTATGGATTGCCATGCAACGGATGCACTAGAGCTATAAATGTATGAAATCTCAACAAAAGAAACTAGTGGGTGTGCATCCAACTTGCTTGTTCACGAAGACCTAGGGCACTTGAGGAGGCCCATTGTTGGAATATACAAGCCAAGTTCTATAATGAAAAATTCCCACTAGTATATGAAAGTGATAATATGAGAGACTCTCTACTATGAACATCATGGTGCTACTTTGAAGCACAAGTGTGGTAAAAGGATAGTAACATTGTCCCTTCTCTCTTTTTCTCTTATTTTTTTGGGCCTTCTCTTTTTTTATGGCCTTTCTCTTTTTTGGGGGGCCTTCTCTTTTTTTATGGCCTTTGTTTTTTATACCTCACTTGGGACAATGCTCTAATAATGATGATCATCACACTTCTATTTATTTACAACTCAATGATTACAACTCGATACTAGAACAAAGATGACTCTATATGAATGCCTCCGGCGGTGTACCGGGATATGCAATGAACCAAGAATGACATGTATGAAAGAATTATGAACGGTGGCTTTGCCACAAATACTATGTCAACTACATGATCATGCTAAGCAATATGACAATGATGAATGTGTCATGATAAACGGAATGGTGGAAAGTTGCATGGCAATATATCTCGGAATGGCTATGGAAATGCCATAATAGGTAGGTATGGTGGCTGTTTTGAGGAAGATATAAGGAGTTTTATGTGTGACAGAGCGTATCATATCACGGGGTTTGGATGCACTGGTGAAGTTTGCGCCAACTCTCAATGTGAGAAAGGGCAATGCACGGTACCGAAGAGGCTAGCAAGGATGGAAGGGTGAGAGTGCGTATAATCCATGGACTCAACATTAGTCATAAAGAACTCACATACTTATTGCACAAATCTACAAGTCATCAAAAACCTCGGCACTACGCGCATGCTCCTAGGGGGATAGATTGGTAGGAAAAGACCATCGCTCGTCCCCGACCGCCACTCATAAGGAGGACAATCAAATAACACCTCATGTTTCAAATTTGTTACACAACGTTTACCATACGTGCATGCTACGGGACTTGCGAACTTCAACACAAGTATTTCTCAAATTCACAACTACTCAACTAGCACGACTTTGATATTATTACCTCCATATCTCAAAACAATTATCAAGCATCAATCTTCTCTTAGTATTCAACACACTCATAAGAAAGTTTTTACTATTCTTGGATACCTAGCATATTAGGATTATTTAAGCAAATTACCATGATATTTAAGACTCTCAAAATAATCTAAGTGAAGCATGAGAGTTCATCTATTTCTATATAATAAAACCACCACCATGCTCTAAAAGGATATAAGTGAAGCACTAGAGCAAATGACAAACTACTCCGAAAGATATAAGTGAAGATCAATGAGTAGTCGAATAATTATGCAACTATGTGAAGAATCTCTAACATTTAAGAATTGCAGATCTTGGTATTTTATTCAAACAGCAAGCAAATCATAACAAAATAAATTGACGCTCCAAGCAAAACACATATCATGTGGCGAATAAAAATATAGCTCCAAGTAAAGTTACCGATGAACGAAGACGAAAGAGGGGATGCCTTCCGGGGCATCCCCAAGCTTAGGATCTTGGTCATCCTTGAATATTACCTTGGGGTGCCTTGGTAATACCCAATATTAGGCTCTTTCCACTCCTTATTCTGTAGTCCATCGAATCTTTACCCAAAACTTGAAACTTCACAACACAAAACTTAACAGAAAACTCGTAAGCTCCGTTAGCCAAAGAAAACAAAACACCACTTCAAGGTACTGTAATGAACTCATTATTTATTTATATTGGTGCTAAACCTACTTTATTCCAACTTCTCTATGGTTTATAAACTATTTTACTAGCCATAGATTCATCAAAATAAGCAAACAACACACGAAAAACAAAATCTGTCAAAAACAGAACAGTCTGTAGTAATCTGTAGCTAGAGCATACTTATGGAACTCATAAAATGCTCAAATAAATTGCTGGACCTGAGGAATTTATCTATTAATCATCTTCAAAAATAATTAACTAAATAACACTCTCCAAATAAAAATAGCAGCAGTTCTCGTGAGCGCTAAAGTTTCTGTTTTTTACAACATGATCAACAAGACTTCCCCCAAGTCTTCCCAACAGTTCTACTTGGCACAAACACTAATTAAATACATAAAACCACATCTAAACAGAGGCTAGAATAATTATTTATTACTAAACAGGAGCAAAAAGCAAGGAACAAAAATAAAGTTGGGTTGCCTCCCAACAAGCGCTATCGTTTAACGCCCCTAGCTAGGCATGATGGTTTCAATGATGCTCACATAAAAGATAAGAATTGTAACATAAAGAGAGCATCATGAAGAATATGACTAGCACCATTTAAGTCTAACCCACTTCCTATGCATAGGGATTTTGCGAGGAAACAACTTATGGGAACAAGAATCAACTTGCATAGGAAGGTAAAACAAGCATAACTTCAAAACTTTAAGCACATAGAGAGGAAACTTGATATTATTGCAATTCCTACAAGCATATATTACTCCCTCATAATAATTTTAAGTAGCATCATGAATGAATTCAACAATATAACCAGCACCTAAAGCATTCTTTTCATGATCTACAAGCATAGAAAATTTACTACTCTCCACACAAGCAAAATTCCTCTCATGGATAATAGTGGGAGCAAACTCAACAAAAAACCTATCATGTGATTGAAAATTAAGATCAAGATGACAAGTTTCATGGTTATAATTATTCTTTAAAGCATACGTGTCATCACAATAATCATCATAGATAGGAGGCATGCTTTCATCATAATAAATTTGCTTCTCAAAACTTGGGGGACAAAAAGTATCATCTTCATCAAACATAGCTTCCCCAAGCTTGTGGCTTTGCATATCATTAGCATCTTGGATATTCAAGGAATTCATACTAACAACATTGCAATCATGCTCATCATTCAAATATTTAGTGCCAAACATTTTATAGATTTCTTCTTCACTTGCGCACAATTATCGGAATCCTTATTCTCACGACAGATATTAAATAGATAAAGCGTATGAGACAAACTCAATTCCATATTTTTGTAGTTTTATTTTATAAACTAAACTAGTTCTAAAACAAGAAACAAAAAGATTCGATTGCAAGATCTAAAGATATACCTTCAAGCACTTAGCTCCCCGGCAACGGCGCTAGAAAAGAGCTTGATGTCTACTACACAACCTTCTTCTTGTAGACGTTGTTGGGCCTCCAAGTGCAGAGGTTTGTAGGACAGTAGCAAATTTCCATCAAGTGGATGACCTAAGGTTTATCAACCGTGGGAGGCGTAGGATGAAGATGGTCTCTCTCAAGCAACCCTGCAACCAAATAACAAAGAGTCTCTTATGTCCCCAACACACCCAATACAATGGTAAATTGTATAGGTGCACTAGTTCGGCGAAGAGATGGTGATACAAGTGGTATATGGATAGTAGATAAAGGTATTTGCAATCTGAAATTATAAAAAAGCAAGGTAACTAATGATAAAAGTGAGCGTAAACGGTATTGCAATGTTAGGAAACAAGGCCTAGGGTTCATACTTTCACTAGTGCAAGTCCTCTCAATAATACTAACATAATTGGATCACATAACTATCCCTCAACATCCAACAAAGAGTCACTCCAAAGTCACTAATAGCAGAGAACGAACAAAGAGATTATGGTAGGGTACGAAACCACCTCAAAGTTATTCTTTCCAATCAATCCGTTGGGCTATTCCTATAGGTGTCACAAACAGCCCTAGAGTTTGTACTAGAATAACACCTTAAGACACAAATCAATCAAAACCCTAATGTCACCTAGATACTCCAATGTCACCTCAAGTATACGTGGGTATGATTATATGATATGCATCACACAATCTCAGATTCATCTATTCAACCAACACAAAGGACCTCAAAGAGTGCCCCAAAGTTCTACCAGAGAATCACGACGAAAACGTGTGCTAACCCCTATGCATAGGTTCATGGGCAGAACCCGCAAGTTGATCACCAAAACATACATCAAGTGAATCACGTGATATCCCATTGTCACCATAGATGTCCACGGCAAGACATACATCAAGTGTTCTAAAATCTTTAAAGACTCAATCCGATAAGATTACTTCAAAGGGGAAACTCAATTCATTACAAGAGAGTAGAGGGGGGAAGAAACATCATAGGATCCAAATATAATAGCAAAGCTCACGATACATCAAGATCGTATCATCTCAAGAACACGAGAGAGAGAGAGAGATAGATCAAACACATAGCTACTAGTACATACCCTCAGCCCCGAGGGAGAACTACTCCCTCCTCATTATGGAGAGCACCGGGATGATGAAGATGGCCACCGGAGAGGGATTGCCCCCTCCGGAAGGGTGTCGGAATGGGTCTAGATTGGGTTTCGGTGGCTACGGAGGCTTCTGACGGCGGAACAACCGATCTATTGTGCTCACGGATTTTTTTAGGGTATATGGAGATATATAGGCGGAAGAAGTACGTCAGGGGGGCACGAGGGGCTCACGAGGGTGGAGGGCGCACCCAGGGGGTGGGCGCGCCCCCCTGCCTCGTGACCTCCTTGCAGATCCCCCTACGTGCACTCCAAGTCTTCTGAGCTTCTTTCCTTACAAAAATGAGTTCTGTGAAGTTTCAGGTCAATTGGACTCCGTTTGGTTTTCCTTTTCTTCAAAACCCTAAAACAGGGTAAAAACAGAAACTGGCACTGGGCTCTGGATTAATAGGTTAGTCCCAAAAATGATATAAAAGTGTATAATAAAGCCCATAAACATTCAAAACAGTAAATAATATAGCATGGAGCAATAAAAAATTATAGATACGTTGGAGCCGTATCAACGAGGAGGAGGAGGAAGGCGAAGAGGGGGCGCCAGAGGTCAGAGCAGACGGCCAGCCCCAACTCGACCGCGCCTCCAGCAACGATCCGCACCTGAATGAGCCGGCTGCCGCTGGAGGGGACCAAGCGGGAACCGACCAGCTGGCCACTCGACCAGTCGGCACCACCGACTCCACCACTCCGCCGAACCCGTCAGTCGATCCCTAGGTTGCCACTTTACTTTTTATTTCTCCCTGTTTATTAGTCTCAACGAACTTTGTTAGCTTCGCACAATTCCACCCGTGGGGTGTATTTGGAACTTATGTTGGATGTCGGCCAAGGGCCTTTGACGTGTAAATATTTTATCCGAGTTCTACCTTTCCTTGCCTTCTTCTCTCTTGGATTTTTCCTTTGCCGTCTTCCCTTGGTTACCGTCTTGCCAGCCGAACAGCCGCTCTGCGGACTGTGGCTGGGTCAAGTACTTAGCCACGTTTGGGAAGGCAAGTACTTGGCTGGCTAGAGTTTTCTTGGCAAGTTAAGTAGAAGCCGGCCGACCGGTTGCTCGGCAACCGATTGGCAAGGCGACAAACCGGCTTGGACTATGTAAATGCCTTAAGTTCTTAGCCATTTCTCATGCAGGTGCCCTTTTCTCCTTGACTCTTGCCGACCGAATAGCTGCTCTGCAGGCTGCGACCTCTGCCAGGAGAAAGCTAGGGTGCCAACACACTACTTGTCCGGCCGCATGAAGCATCTCATAGTACAAGGCGGCAAGTCCCCAGGTCGACTGGTCGAACCCGGTGCCAGATAGATTAATGAAATGACATAAATGATAGACGTAATACTTATCATATAGATAAAAGAGGGCAGTCCCCGAGCTCTTCTCGGGGAACCCGGAGTCTTCGTACTTACTACAAAAGTTGGCGTGGTACATACTGCATCAACTGTAAAACCTTCGAAGGAGGTTTGCATTCCATGGTTGCTCTGTCTCCTTGCCGGAGTCATCTCTTATGCATGCTCGAGGCTTATGAGCGTTGATGAGGTAGTAGGAGTCGTTGCCCAACACCTTGCTGATGATGAAGGGGCCTTCCCAAGGTGCCGAGAGCTTGTGCTGGCCGGCTGTTCGCTGGATCAGCCGGAGCACAAGGTCTCCTTCTTGGAAGGATCTTGGCTTGACCTTTCTGTTGTAGTATCGGCGCAGGCTCTGCTGGTAGATGGTGGACCGGCTGAGTGCCAGCAACCGGCTCCCTTCCAGCAGATCGACGCCATCTTGTCGTGCTTCTTCCGCCTCCTCTGCAGTGTACATGGTGACTCGAGGGGAGTCGAATTCTATGTCCGTCGGGATGACGGCTTCGGCACCGTAGATGAGAAAGAAAGGTGTAAAGCCGGTTGACTTGTTCGGAGTTTTGCGCAGGCTCCAGAGGACAGCCGGAAGCTCGTCGAGCCAGCAGCCGGCCGACCGCTCCAGAGGCTCGACCAGTCGGGGCTTGATTCCGGATAAAATGAGGCTGTTTGCTCGCTCCACCTGGCTGTTTGACTGCTAATGGGCAACAGACGCTAGGTCCAGTCGGTTGCCCTGCGTCGTGCAAAAATGGGCCAAGGCACCTTTGGCAAAGTTCGTGCCATTGTCGGTGATGATGTTGTGTGGTATGCCATACCGGATGGTGATGTCAGAGATGAAAGTCACAGTAGTCGGGCCATTCAACTTCTTGATTGGTTTTGCTTCTATCCATTTGGTGAACAGTTCCACCGCGACAAGCAGATGAGTCAAGCCACCTCTTGCTGTCTTGAATGGTTCCACCATATCCAGGCCCAGACGGCAAAGGGCCAGGCGATGGGAATAGTCTTGAGTGCAGAAGCCGGCTGGTGAGGCTTTGAATGAAACTTCTGGCACCCTTTGCATTTCTGGATCAAGTCCTTGGCGTCTTCTAGGGCAGTCGGCCAGAAAAAACCATGGCGGAAAGCCTTGGCCACCAGAGCCCTTGAGGCCGCATAGTGACCACACTCGCCCTGATGGATATCTTTGAGGATTGCCTGTCCTTGTTCTGGCTCGACGCAGCGCTAGTAAACACCAGTGATACTATGCCTTACAAGCTCTCTATTGACTATGGTGTACGCTGCCGCCCGGCATTGCACTTGCCTGGCCGAGATCTCGTCGGTTGGCAGCTCTTTTTTCACCAAAAAATTGATGATGGGCTGGGCCCATGAAGGTGCTACAATTTCTTCGACTGCCATGACTGCCACTTGTATGAGGGCGGCTGGGTTGGGAGGCGGTGGGTTGGAGACGGCCGCCGCTTGCTGAGTTGATGAAGTCCCCGGGCCGACTGCTGTAGTCCCTGGGTTGTCCGTCGAAGTTCCCATGCCGGCTAGTGGGGCTCTCAAGTCGGATCCGGCTGCTTCAGGAGGAGCCGGCACAAATATGGAATCTGACTCTGGTGATGGCTTGACGGAAGGCTTCAGGAGTCATTGCAAGGCAACGCCGGTTGGTATTGCTTGCCGGGTGGAGCCAATTCGTGCCAAGGCGTCGGCTTGCTCATTGTCATTTCTTGGCACATGAAGGAACTCGCACCCTTCGAAGTATCCGCTGAGTTGCTGCACGAGAAAACGGTAGCTGGCCATATTTGCATCCTTGGCATCCCAGTCGCCTGATGACTGCTGGACCACCAAATTGGAGTCACCGTAACACAGGATCCGGCGAATGCCGAGTTCTTTGGCAAGCCGGAGCCTGTGAATGAGTGCTTCGTATTCAGCAACATTGTTGGAGGCAGCAAAGTGAATTTGCAGCGCATATTTGAGCTTGTCACCCTTGGGGGTGGTGAGAACAACGTCGGCTCCCAAATCGGTGCGGATATTTGAACCATCAAAATGCATCCGCCAATGGGTGGAATCTAGCGCTGGCGGCAAGTACTGGGTCTCGGCCCAGTCGACGAGGAAGTCGGCCAGTGCTTGTGACTTGATGGCGGTGCGAGGCTGATAGTAGATGGTGTAGGGGGCCAAATCTATGACCAACTTGGCCACTCGGCCCGAGGCATCTCGACTTCCAATAATCTCACCAAGCGGAGCTGTGCAGACCACAGTGATTGAGTGCTCTTGGAAGTATGGCTTCAGTCTCTTGGCAGCAAAGTGCACGCCATAACACATTTTCTGATAGTGGGGGTAGTTCTTCTTGGAGGCGGACAATACTTTGCTTAGGTAATACACTGGCCTCTGGATTGGTAGGGCTTTGTCTTCTTCTTTCCGTTCCACCACTATTACTGTACTAACCACCCGACTGGTAGCGGCAATGTAGAGGAACATTGGTTCCTTAGGAGTCGGGGCCACTAAGACAGGCGGGGTGGTCAACATCTTCATGAGCTGGAGAAAAAGCTTCGTCCGCCTTGTCATTCCACTCGAAAAAGGTGGTCTTCTTCATGAGCTGGTACAGGGGAAGAGCCTTCTCGCCCAGCCGACTGATGAAATGGCTGATAGATGCCAAGCAGCCGGTAAATTTTTGCACATCCAGCAGTTGGGTGGGTATTTCCATCCTTTCTATGGCCTTGATCTTCACAGGGTTGCACTCTATGCCACGCTCTGAGACCAGAAAACCAAGAAGCTGGCTAGCCGGTACCCCAAAGACACACTTCTCCGGGTTGAGCTTGATCTGAAATCGCCGCAGGTTCTCGAAAGTCTCCCTGAGATCCTCCAGTAGCGTCCTACGCTTCTCTGTCTTCACCAGCACATCGTCTACATAGACATGAGCGTTTCTGCCTAGTTGTTTAAGGAGACACTTCTGCATGCAACACTGAAAGGTGGCGCCAGCATTTCTTAAGCTGAACATCATGGTCAGGTAGCAGAAGGCTCCAAATGGTGTGATGAAGGCGGTCTTCATCTTGTCGGCTGGGTCCAACTTGATCTGGTGATACCCGGAGTATGCATCCAAAAAACTCAACAGCTCGCATTCGGCTATAGAGTCAATCACTTGATCAATTCTGGGCAGAGCAAATGGATCTTTGGGGCATGCTTTGTTGAGGCTGGTATAATCAATGCACATGCGCCACTGCTTGTTCTTCTTCAGCACTAGGGCTGGATTGGCTAACCATTCTGGAAATAACACCTCCATGATGAAGCCGGCTGCCAGGAGCCGGGCTATCTCTTCTCCAACAACTCTTCTTTTCTCTTCTGATAGGCGGCGCAAGGGCTGCCGGACTGGCTTGGCATCAGATCAGACGTGTAACTTGTGCTCGGCGAATTCCATCGGTACACCTGGCATGTCTTTGGGGGACCACGTGAAGATGTCCCGATTCTCACGGAGGAAATCGACGAGCTCGCCTTCCTATTTACTGTCAACGTTTGCGCCAATGACAACATACCTCTCCGGGTGCTCCGGGTCCAAAGGTATCTTCTTTGTTTCTTTGGCCGGCTTGAACGAACCCTCTGCTTCCGATTCCTTGGGACCGGGCGACATTTCTGGCTGCTTGCCTGCCATTGCCACAACCCGGTCAACGAGCCATTTCTTTGTTGCGATTACGAGGGACTTGGCTAACCGGCTGCTCTCCGCCGCACAGGCGGACGACTTCTTGTAGTCTCCTGCTACGGTCAGGATTCCCTTAGAGCTTGGTATCTTTATCTTTAGGTAAGCATAGTGGGGGACCGCCATGAACTTGGCCAAGGCAGGCCGGCCAAGCAGTGCATGATAAGGGCTCTCAAGGTCCACCACCTCAAACCAGACTGGCTCTCGGCAGAAATGAGTTTTGTCCCCGAAGAGAACATCTATCTGAGTCTTGCCGATTGGTGAGCAGGAAAGGCCAAAACTATGCCATGGAAGACAGTCCGACTGGGCTAATGGTGTCTCTGCTTGATTCCCAATTTCTCCATGGTATCCTTGTACAGAATGTTGATGCTACTGCTGCCATCTATCAGGACTCCGGGAAAACGGGCAACCTGCCTCTCTATAGCAAACGTGGTGTCCAGCACCAAGGCATAGGAGCCGGGGTTTGGCATCACTTCCGGGTGGTCAGCTCTGCTCCGGCTAATGGGTTTCTCTGACCAATGCATGAACTCGGGGGTCTCTGATGCTACTACATTCACTTCCAACCACTGCTGCCGCCTGATGCGCCTATCGTCGGCCACACTGGTGAACACGACGTAGGCCCCATGCTCTTCGGGATAATCATCTTGCACGGCGCCGACTGGCCGAGCCCCAGCTGCTGCGGGGGAGGAGGCGGCGGGCCGACAGGGCGAGCGGGCTGGAGTCCGTCACCCTTGGCAATCCTGGTGAGCCAATGGCACTTCCGAGTGGTGTGATTGGATGGCTTTGCACCGCAGTGGAACTTGCAGGGAGCATCAAGAATCTATTCGTACGAGAAAGTGGGCAGCCAGTTAGGCTTGCCGCCCTTCTGACGCTTGGGATGAGGCTGCTCTTCTGGTTGTCGATCTTCAACTGCCGCCACGTGCCGGCTTGTGGAAGCCGGTTGTGCGGCCTTGCGCTTGTTCTCGTTCGGCTACTGCTGCCGACTAGCGTTGCCAGCCGGCACGCGTTGACTTGAATTTCCGCCTTCATGGAGGAGTCGGCTGTGGCGTACTTGTCTGCTATGATTAGCAGCTCGTCAAGGGTCGCTGGATCGTCGCAGAGGAGCCGGTGCTTGAGGAGGGTGCCCTTTCGGCACCCAACAGTGAAGTACTTGATGGCCTGCACCTCATGCACGCCCTCGCAAGAGTTGCGCAGCTCGGCCCAGCGTGTGAGATAGTCGCGAGTCGACTCGTTGGGGCCTTGGACGCACAGGGAGAGCTGGCGAGGCTTGGGCGGCCGCTTGTACGTGCTAGTGAAGTTGCGGGTGAATGCTTCAGTAAAGTCAACCCAGCTATTGACGCTGCGGGTCTTCAGGCTGTTCAGCCATGTCTGGGCCATGCCCTGGAGCATGAGGGGGACGTACTTCACGGTGACGCGCTTGTTGTCATTGGTGATGCTGACGGCTGTGGAGTAGTCGACCAGCCAGTCCTCCGGCTTCACGGAGCCGGTGTACTTGGGGGTATCTCTTGGGAGAGTGAATCCTTTGGGAAAGGGCTCATCTCGGATGCGGCGGCCAAAACAAGGCGGACCCAGCTCGTCTTCCTTTTCTAGCGCCAGGGACCGATTGAGGCGATCGATCCGATGGCGAGCATCGTTTTCTCCGATTCCTTCTCGGCGGCCAAGGCGGTCGCCGAGTGATGGGTGGTCAACAAGCGGTGGGGAGATTCGCCTCTCCCTGCGGGGAGGAGGCGGCGGGTAGTTGTCTCACCGTCGCACTGCTCTTGGGCGGCCGTCTTGGTTGCGCTCGATGGTGACGTGAGTCCGGCTATGGCTGGCTCCCAGCTCCTTGTCTCTTATATCATGGACGCCACCAGTCGGTGTTCGGGATGTTGCTCCTTGGTCTCGGTGAGGTGGTGGGTCGTCATTTCGCCGGTTGGGCGCTTCAGTGCGGCACCCGGCATCTTGCTGCTTAGCAGCCGCGTCCAGGAGCCGTTGAACTTGCTCCGTCATGCGGCGACGCTCGTCGCCCTCGAGCTTGTCTAGCTCGTCTGCTGCCGCCTGGGCAGCTTGTATGTCCTCTGCAGGCGTGGCATAGACGGGACGGTCTGTCCCGAACATGTTGGCGATGGCCGCGCCATGCTGCCTGATCGGGCCAACGAGGCTAGGCCCACCAGGAGCCGGAGTGCCTCCTATAGCATGGTCCATCTCCCGCTGATAGGCCTCCAAAAGGCGTCTCATGCTGGCCAGCCGGCTGGCGCTCTCAATGAGCTGGACGCGGCGCGCTTCCAGCGTCTCAGCATCGGCGTCTTCCGGGATTGGCGCAGCCAAGTCTTGCATTGCCGTCTGCAATGCGTCCTGACCACCCCCGCCAGAGTGCTTGCCATGGCTGATCATGAGCACCTCCGTGACGGTGCTGCCACCGCTGTCCGCGCGAGGAAGCGGCTCATCGTAGACCACCACATTGGAGAGGAACGTGTCGAGCGACGCCGTGTCAGAGTCGACCAACATCGGGTCGGTGGAGCCAACCGACTCCAAGTCAGCAGCAGGCTCGCTGGCGACATGGAGCTGATCGAGGAGGCCCACGAGGCGGCCTTCGAGGCCGTTGGTGCCCGCGTCGGACGCGGGCTCATCGGAGAGGTGAATCTCATCAACAAGATCGGCGAGGCAGCTCGCTGCACAGGCGATCTCCGCACCGTGCAACGCCTCGGTGCAGACACCGTCCGGCATGCTGGGCTGGCTGCGCTCGCCAGGAAGGAACAGGGTTCCCGTCCAGAACAGGTCTCCGGGAAACAGTGCACCTCACCCCACGGTGGGCGCCAAATGTCGGGGATTGGGTGCGATATATGCCAAAGGATCGCTTATCATGGTGGGTGCGAGTAGAACGCCGTCGGTGCCTGGAAGCGGGATGAGGCATAAACACGAACGCCGGGGTACTTTACCCAGGTTCCAGGCTCTCCTAGGAGATAACACCCCTAGTCCTACTCTATGGGGTCTCCGCATGATCACTAGTGTGTAAGTGGTACAATGGTGCTCCTCGAGCTGTTTGCTAGAGGTGGAAGAAGGCAGGCACGCTCTCTCCTCCTCTAGGTATGAGTCTAGTCCTAACTGGTCGAACCCTTTGCATGGGTGCCCTGGGAGGTTTATATAGGCCTACCCCCCAGGGGTAAAATGGTAATCTGGTCGGGCGTAGGGCCCGGTCATCATTCTCTCTGGTCGCCGGCCACTTGGCCAACAGCTGGGGCCCGTTGCCTGGTGGGCCTCACCGCCTGGTCTGCTACGAAGCCGACAAGCTGCTCCCGCCGCTTGCGGGTCTTGCCGGCTGCTGATCACTATAGTCGTAACGCTAATGACGCAGGCTTGGTCGGGGAGGCGTGGCTATAGTCCCGCCACCTAGTGGGTGATCACTGTTGGCGTTGCCACTTTGTGTCTCATCTGGTTGATGGCGCATGGGGCCCAAGGGAGGGATTGGCCGCCTGCTGGTAGTCGGCTCCTCCGAGGTCTGGCTGCCCCAGCCCCCTCTGGCTGTCAGATAGGGTCGGCCGTCTGCAAGCCGTACCTGACAGGCCTTCGGGGAACAGGACTCCGCCTGTCAGGTGCGACGTGTGGGGGGAGAGACAACAGTGTCGCGTCATACGGAGATCTCTGCCTATACAGGGCACTGTGGCCACGCCCGTCCCTGGATTCGGGGGGAAGGCTCGCACTGTAGCCGTACCCTGTCTTGTCTTCTTAATGGGGGGCGCAGACTTTGAGGGCGCCATGGGCCGACTGCTAGGAGTCGGCCTCTCTGGAGGCCGCTTGCTAGGAGTCGGCCCGTCTTGGAGTCGCCTTCCTGAGCATGGCCGTCTTCTGGCAGTCGGCCATTCTGCCAGCTGATACGTCTCCAATGTATCTATAATTTTTGATTGCTTCATGCTATATTATCTACTATTTTAGACATTATTGGGCTTTATTTTCCACTTTTATATTATTTTTGGGACTAACCTATTAACCGGAGGCCTAGCCCAGAATTGCTGTTTTTTGCCTGTTTTAGGGTTTCGAAGAAAAGGAATATCAAACGGAGTCCAAACGGAATGAAACCTTCGGAAACGTGATTTTCTCATCAGATAAGATCCAGGAGACTTGGACCCTCCGTCAAGGAAGCCACGAGGTGGTCACGAGGGTAGGGGGCGCCCCCCCTAGGGTGTGCCCCCTGCCTCGTGGGCCCCTCGAAGCTCCACCGACGTACTTCTTCCTCCTATATATATCCACGTACCCCCAAACGATCGGGGACGGAGTCAAAAACCTAATTCCACCGCCGCAACTTTCTGTATCCACGAGATCCCATCTTGGGGCCTGTTCCGGAGCTCCGTCGGAGGGGGCATCGATCAGGGAGGGCTTCTACATCATCATTGAAGCCCCTCCGATGAAGTGTGAGTAGTTTACTTCAGACTTACGGGTCCATAGCTAGTAGCTAGATGGCTTCTTCTCTCTTTTTGGATCTCAATACAATGTTCTCCCCCTCTCTTGTGGAGACCTATTCGATGTAATCTTCTTTTTGCGGTGTGTTTGTTGAGACCGATGAATTGTGGGTTTATGATCAAGTCTATCTATGAATAATATTTGAATCTTCTCTGAATTCTTTTATGTATGATTGGTTATCTTTGCAAGTCTCTTCGAATTATCAGTTTGGTTTGGCCTATTAGATTGGTTGTTCTTGCCATGGGAGAAGTGCTTAGCTTTGGGTTCAATCTTGTGGTGTCCAGTCCCAGTGACAGAAGGGGCAGCAAGGCACGTATTGTATTGTTGCCATCGAGGATAACAAGATGGGGTTTTTATCATATTGCATGAAATTATCCCTCTACATCATGTCATCTTGCTTAAGGTGTTACTCTATTTTTAACTTAATACTCTAGATGCATGATGGATAGCGGTCAATGAGTGGAGTAATAGTAGTAGATGCAGAATCGTTTCGGTCTACTTGCCTCGGACGTGATGCCTATATACATGATCATACCTAGATATTCTCATAACTATGCTCAATTCTGTCAATTGATCAACAGTAATTTGTTCACCCACCGTAGAATACTTATGCTCTTGAGAGAAGCCACTAGTGAAACCTATGGCCCCCGGGTCTCTTTCTCATCATATCGAGCTCCATCACTTTATTATTGCTTTGCTTTTACTTTTCTTTACTTTATTTACTTTGCAGCTTTATACCGAAAATACCAAAAATATTATTTATCATCTCTATCAGATCTCACTTTCGTAAGTGGCCGTGAAGGGATTGACAACCCCTAAGCGCGTTGGTTGCGTTGAGCTATTGTTTTTGTGTAGGTACGAGGGACTCGAGTGTAGCCTCCTACTGGATTGATACCTTGGTTCTCAAAAACTGAGGGAAATACTTACACTACTTTGCTGCATCATCCCTTCCTCTTCGGAGAAATCCAATGCAGTGCTCAAGAGGTAGCACCAGTCGGCCACCAGAAGGCGGCGCTTCATCTTGCCGTCTTGAGGGGCACAGCCGGCCCCGATGTTTTTGAAAGGCTCGGGGCCTCGGGTTAGGCTACCCGTGGCCCATTACTCCGACAGTCTTCATCATGGTGTTTGATTCGTTGTGCCGATGTCATCGATGATGATATCCAAGGCTAGCGGTGCCCCCTGTTTACCTTGGATCCGATTGGGCAAATTCGGTGCCGCGATGTCCAAGGTGTTGATGGGGAGATCATGTCGTTTGTCTTTTGATGATTCCAGGGTGTTCTCATAGCGGATCAGGTGAAGCACGTGTGTTGATCGATCGGCGTTTTGCAGAAGTGGTGAGTGGGGATGACAACACTGGCAAACTTCATTCCTTTTCGAAGTTTAGGTGGCGTCACCACTGCTCCTGCTGCTGTGAGCCTCTAATTGCTTCGGCATGGACGGTGTAATTGATATCATCTTAGTATTAATATACTCACTTTATCAAAAAAATGAATATGTTTGTTCTCCACATTGAGTTTAATCTCACAAATTTCTCTTTGGCCGTAATTCATAAGTTTACAAGTCTGTTGTGACTCTATATTTCTTTTCTCCTCTGATCGAATATGCATTTCCACTTTTAGAACTCACTCAACTTAACACCTCATGGAAAATGAAGTTGTCAAGTTTAGGTGTATTATTCATTGCTTTCGGTTGTACTATCATCGTACATTGTAGCTGAAAACGGATGTTGGCTGGCTATTGTCTTCTGCTAACTCAAATCAAAGAAAGGGCAATAACTGACAATGACAGAGTCCATTAGTTCGAAGCGGAGATGGAGTAGTCACTGTAAAGTGGCAACTCCGAGGTAGGCGATCTCGCGGCGACGGAGATCCTGGCGGCATAGATGGCGGCACAAGTGCCGGCGGCCCCGTCGGAAAAGGGGGCGCCCCCTCCTAGAGACGGCCTCGTCGGGGGCGTCTTCAACGGCAAGGAGTGGAAGGCTTTTCGGGAGAGATCAAGGAGGTTAATCAGGAAGAAGAAAAATCGGGAAAGATGCCTCTAGCTTTCAAGAAGAAGATTGAAGGATTTGTGCCACAAATTGGCAGGTGAGATCTCTGATTCACATGAGGAAGGTCCGGTCGGGTCCAAGTTAGCTATGGAAACTGCGGATCCGGTGAATCGTGTTTTGGGGAATACTTTAGGGACAGAGGAGGAGGTGTTCATTACTCCTGACTATTTGATAGACCCTTTCTATAGTTTGGATAGTAAGGAGAGGAATCAGAGGGGATCATCCATGTCAATGATTGTTTTTCTGGAATCTGTGGATTCCAATTTCTTTGAAAGTTTTAGAGGATTTCTCGCTGTCAATGTTTGGAAATGGCAACTTTATGGCTTTTCCTTTTTCATTAAGATATCCAATCACTCCTTAGTGATTGAGGGGGCTAGGCGTTTACGGTGCTATATGTGTGATCAGTCGAGGTGTCTCAGTTCATCTCAACTCACAGCAAACCACTGTTGTTTGCTTCCTCACGTACTGAGCGGCATGGCGAGCCAGGGGGTAGGGAGTGTGAAGAGGGGAGCGGCAGAACAATCAGGAGGAGCGAATCCTAGCGTACTGCTGGCACCGGCAGGTGGGGTGCGCTCAACGCAGGAGTCTTTGGAGGCTGGATCCTCTGTGCTCCCGTCTACCCCCGATCGTGCTAGGAAGACGGCATCCAGGAAGACCAAAGGGTAGGGGACCCCTCTTGTCATCGACATGGATGCAACGCGCTAGGCCGTCAGCGGCCACCTCGTGGTCGGCCGGCTCCTGTCCCCTTTCCAGGCCAACCCACGCGTCATCGTCAATGAACTCCGGGCCACGACGTGGAAACACCAAGGTGTGGTCACCGTCTAGGAGGTGGCCTCTGATGACGGGAGGTTTGTCCTCAACTTCGCCGCCGAGGGTGATCGACGGTTCGTGCTAAAGGCGCAGCCATGGCACTATAAGCGGGATGGTCTCGTCTTCGCTGAGTTCGACGGCAAGGGCGACCCGACCGAGATCGACCTGGGTGTAATGGCCATCTGGGTCCAGGTACACGGCCTCCCTTTTGAGCTCAAGACCATAAGCATGGGTTCGTCTTTTGGAGATCAAATTGGGGAGGTGCTAGAGGTTTCACACCGCAACCATGTCATTGTGGAAAATTTTCTGCGTGTGCGGGTGGAAGTTTTATTGCACGAACCTCTGAAGAGTACAGTTGAGTTTATTCCTTTGGGTAGCTCGAAAGTAGTCAAATATGATGTACGGTATGAAAAACTACCTTTGTATTGTGAGTGTTGTGGGATCGTAGGCCATACATACGAGAGATTTTGTAATATTCCTAGTGATAAGAGAGTGCCTACCTTCCCTAAAAATCTTAGCGTAGAAGCTTACTGGAAAGGACAAGGTGTAAGTAGAAGAGTTCTTAATGTTGGGGGATCTTCCCGTGGAGAGAAGGTTCCGATTACCGGCATCGACATCAACAAGGCCGTCAAGATTATGGACGTCATCAAGGTGGCTTCAGCCGTGAGAGAACTCACTGTCTCTGAGAAAGAGGCCGCTGTCCCTGCCTCTTCCGCAACCATGGCAACGAAGGAGTTTGCAGGCGCTGAACCGGGCCAGGAGAGCCAGGCGAAGGCGCTGGGGAAACATGCCAGTCTCGGCCAGGAGGGCCGGGAGCTGGCGATGCTCAAGAACCCCTGCGGGGGATTGCCTTTTGGCCAGGAGGGCCAACCGCCGCTGCATGTGGCCCTGACCAACGAGCCGCCTTGTGTGCCTAGTTCGGTACAGCAGCATTCGGTGGCTCGGGCAATCCAGGAGATCGGGGCGGCCATCATGGGCCACTCGACTGATACTGAAACGGGGAAGCTTCTATTCCATCCTGGAATACTTGAAGCACTTTCAGGTGCAGTTGCTGCGAGACTTGCGGCGGCTGGGAATGAGACAGCAACAGATATTGCTAATTTCAAATTTAGTGCTGTGAAAACTCACACGCAGGGCCACCCTAGAAAGAGTGAGAAAAAAGATAGCAAGAAAGGGGGAAGAAAGCGATCTGAGAACGCCCGCACGCAAGTCCTAGGCAAAAAAGGAGCCTTTTTCCTGATGTACGCCCGACGGGTAGTGATCTAGAGTTCTCTTTCGAGAAATCGTTGGATAGTTATGAGCGTATATTATACGGGGACATTATCGGCCCCTCAAAGCGAGTGTGTACAGGTCGAGTTGAAGCAGTGCAGAACATGGATGGTGTGGTCGCACATGTTGCAGAAGAAACTGATGAGAAGGAGGAGGAGTATGTTCCACAAGGGGTGGAGTCTGTTGGAGAAGAGGAAGGTGAAAATGGCGCATTGGCGGCCTCTGAGGAGGAGGTCCGTCGGGCCAAATGAAAATCTTAGGATGGAACTGCTGTGGCATGCTCTCCAACACGGCAGTTCGCGAGCTCCTAGAACTACACGGGCATATAAAGGCAAATTTAGTTTTTTCTTTCAGAGTCTCATTTGAATAAATGTAAAGCTGATGAGCTACGCCGTGTCTTAAGCTTTGATTCTATGTTTGTAGTGGAGAGTGATGGTCGGGCCGGTGGCCTTGTTATGTTTTATTATGAGTCGAATAAAATTGAGTTGAACTATGTCTCGCCTTATTTTATTGATGTTTTATTTATGAATGAAAATATTGTGCAATGGCGATTCACGGGCTTCTATGGCCGTCCGAACTGGAATGAACGCAGCTTATCCTGGGATGATATTCGCAATCTTCACAGTAAGGGGGGCCATCGTTGGGTAATTTTGGGGGATTTTAATGAAATATTATATTCTTCGGAAAAAGAGGGCGGTAATGCGAGACCAAATGGTATGATGAGGGAGTTCCGTGAATGCCTTATGGATTGTGGGCTAGAGGACTTAGGTTACACTGGCGACCTTTTTACTTGGAGCAGAGGTGATATTCGAGAGCGTCTTGATCGTGCAGTATGTAATATTGGGTGGGCACTCAAATTCCCTCGTGCAAAGGTGATTAATGAAGAACATGTTCATTCTGACCATCGCCCCCTGGTGCTCGATACGAATTATCTAGACGAGAATATTTTCAAGCAACCAGTGGGACGTGCAAAACAATTTGAAGCTAGGTGGTTACAGGAAGACACTATTAATGAAATCATTAAGGCATCTTGGGAGAAAGCAAAGTTAGCCTGTATTGGGCCTTCTCTTGCGGATCGAACGAGAGCCGTGCATGCTGATCTTCACGATTGGGATCGTGAATTTTTAAAGGGCCCGAAGCGGAGAATTAAGAAATTGAAAAAAGAGTTAGAGAGACTACGATGCGGCCCGACGAATGCTGAGTCTCGTTGCCGACAGAAGGAGATAATTGTGGTTATTGAAAACCTCTTAGACCAGGAGGAAATTTTCTGGCTACAAAGAGGTCATGCAAACTGGTTGATGCACGGGGACCGTAACACATCTTTCTTCCATAACGCAGCTACGGCTAGGAAGAAGAGAAATAATATCAAGAAGTTATTGGATGACTTGGGGGTCTGGAGAGAGGATAAGGAGCTACAGGATCACATCACTGGTTATTTCGCAAAACTCTTCACATCGGAAATTCAATGTCCAAGCCAAGAGGTCTTGTCCCTTGTTTGTCGAAGAGTTTCTTCTGAAATGAACAATACTCTTCTCGCCCCTTATAATGTTGAAGACGTTCGTAAGGCTTTGTTCGATATTGGGGATCTAAAAGCCCCCGGGCCGGATGGACTCCATGCTATCTTCTATAAAAGATTTTGGCCCAGGTTAGGGGACGACCTAATTGAGGAGGTTTTGCAAGCGATCAATACATGCACTATTCCAGCTGGTTGGAACAATACATCGATTGTGATGATCGCAAAGGTTAATTCACCAGAAAATGTAACCCAATTTAAGCCGATCAGCTTATGTAATGTGGTATATAAAATCATTGCAAAAATGGTGGCCTCTAGCTTGAAGATTCTCCTGCCAGATATTATTAGCCCAACTCAAAGTACCTTTGTACCTGGCAGATTGATAACAGATAATATTTTAGTAGCCTATGAGTGTTTCCACACAATCAAGAACAAAAGAGAAGGTAAAGAAGGCATCTGCGCGATAAAACTGGATATGCACAAAGCTTATAATAGAGTTGAGTGGTCTTTTTAGAAGGAAATTATGTTGAGATTGGGTTTTCGACAAGAATGGGTGAACTTTATTATGCAATGTGTCTCAACAGTTGAGTACAGGGTTAGGATAAATGGAGAGGAAAGTGAGAGTTTCAAGCCCACAAGGGGGTTGAGACAGGGAGACCCGTTGTCGCCATACCTTTTCTTGTTATGTACTGAGGGTCTGAATGCTTTACTCACACACGCAGAGGAAATTGGAACTATATCAAGTGTAAAAGTCTGTAGAGATGCCCCACCTATCACAAATCTCCTATTTGCAGATGATTCTTTGATTCTTATGAAAGCAAACCAACACAATGCAGAAGCTCTAAAAGCAGCGCTTGATCTATACTGTAAGGCATCAGGACAATTGGTAAGCGTTGAAAAATCCAGCATTTTCTTTAGCCCCAATGCGAAGGTGGAGATTAGAGCACAATTATGTACAACACTGAATATAATGGCGGAGGCTCTTACTGATAAATATTTGGGCCTGCCAGCAAATGTGGGGATGGATAAAACAGACTGTTTCCAATTTTTGATTGAACAAATTATTAAGAAAATCAGTGGCTGGAAGGAGAAATTGTTGTCCACCGGAGGGGGGAAGGAAATCCAGCTCAACGCTGTGATCCAAGCCATACCCACCTATGAAATGTCGGTCTTTAAAATTCGTAAAAAAATTGTAAAGGAATCATTGACCGATAGCGTATTTCTGGTGGGGAGACGAGGAGAACCAAAAAAGGATGCATTGGATGTCGTGGTAGAAAATGTGTGTTCCTAAAAATCAAGGAGGCATGGGATTTCGTGATATTCATTGTTTCAACTTGGCGTTGCTCGCTAAACAAGCGTGGCGTCTTCTGGATAACCTGATTCTTTGTGTGCTTCTATCTTAAGGGCAAAGTACTACCCTGATGGTGACTTGATGAATGCTAAACAAAGGAAAGGCTCTTCTTTTACATGGTAGAGTATTATGGCAGGCATCCTTACCCTGAAAAGAGGCTATATCTGGCGAGTGGGGAACGGACAAAAAATAAATATTTGGGAAGATGCTTGGATCCCAAACTGTGCTAATAGGAGAATTGTAACGCCGAAGGGGGGATATCTGTTAACCAAGATAGGTGATCTCATTGATCCTGTGTCCAATAATTGGGATGAAGAACTCATCAAACAAACTATGTGGCCCATCGATATACAACTGATTCTTTCAATTCCACTCTCGCAATATGATATGCCAGATTTTATTGCTTGGAGCTATACAAAAAATGGATTGTTCTCGGTTCGGTCAGCATATTCCATCGAGTGGGAAAATCAGTATGGTAACAAATTAAAATACTCCAATGGAATGGGGCGAACCACAGTTAACCCTATTTGGAGTAAGATATGGAAGTTATCTTGCCCGGCAAAAGTGAAAAATTTTATATGGCGTACGCTTCATGGAACTCTCCCATGTCGGGTTACACTTGCTAATAGACATATGAAGGTTTCACCCACTTGCCCCACTTGCTCAGAGGGCTTAGAAGATACAAAACATATGTTTTTCCGTTGTAGGAAAGCAAAGGAGGTTTGGAAAAGGCTAGGGATAATTGATATAATCGATAAAGCGTGCGAGGTAGACCATGCTGGAGACGTGGTATTGGAGTACTTACTACTTCTCCCGGACCAAGAATTGAGGATGATAGGTCACCACAATGTGTGTGAGATGATTGCTGTCTCAACATGGTATTTATGGTGGGAAAGACGAAAGTTAGTGCATAAGGAGACAACCCAAAATGCCTTGCAGATTTCAATGGGTGGTTTAGCACTTACCACAAACTTTGTTAATGCTTCATCGCCCAAGGCTACCATTAAGAAGGAAGGATGGTCCTGTCCCCCTAGAGATTTCGTGAAACTTAATGTTTATGCTTCTTTTGACCATGATATGCTTAGGGGAACGATGGGGGCGGTCCCTAGAGACGACAAAGGCAGGTTTATTGCTGGAGGGAATGTGAAGATCGATTACTGTTCACACACGAACACGTCACCGTGTACCCTCGACGTCGGGGGTGATGCACCGCAGCTCGCGTCGAAGGAGATCCGACCGGCAGCGCGATACGCAAGACAGCCGGCATATGCTTTTGTAGACCCGAAGCCCCGCTTGCCCGAGAGGGACCCCGTCAGGGCTCGCGGCGGCTATGGGCTTCTCCACGTCGATTCGCTCGCCCCTAGAGCCTCGTGGATTCACAGCCCTCCAGCATGAAGAACTAGCGAAGAACGAGAAAAAAGATACAAGGGAGAGATAAAAAGTAGATGAACACGAATAAGTAGTAGATGTGTTTGTTCGATTGGTGTTGTTCAATCGGCCATCACCCCCAACATATATAAGAGGCAGCTGGACTTCCCATACAAACAAAGGATTCATCTAGGCTTTCCTTACAAAAAATTACATCAATTCACGTCCTAGAGTCCTAATTCTATTCCAACTCGGACTCAGTCTGAATCTGGCCCAACTTCTGTCTTCCTCCTTGCGCGGGCCGCCGAGCTTGCATATGACCTCCGATCAAGACGACCCAAATATGAAACTTGTGCGCCTCGATGAGACGAACAATTCTTATGTTGAACACTTTTCCAAATAAGAACATCTTGAATATTCTACGAAGCCATCTTTAATATCCAGTCGGACTCGGTCATGTAACGGACTGGATTGTCTGAGTCTCGTAGTGAACTTACAGGCCGTATACTATCTCAGATGATAATGACTCCAAATCCAAAGTTCACCGTTTTGACCATGCGCACAACTTCCGTGTTGATCACTTTTCCATCCGAAGTCATCTGGATTACCTTTCGGGCACATCTTCAGTTTCACTCGGACCCGAGCTCATCCACTCGGATATTAGAGTTTTTCGTCCGACTGGACCTTTTCACTCGGATGTTAGAGTCTTTCACTCGGAAGACAATCTTTCACTCGGATGACTATAATTTCACTCGAAGACAATCTTTCACTCGGATGACTATATTTCACTCGGAAGGCAATATCTTACTCGAACGTCAAGTTTTCATTCCGACGGTAATCTTTTCACTCGGAATAACTTCACTCGGATGATAATTTCACTCGGATTACTATATTTTCACTCGGAAGCCAATTTTTTACTCGATCGGTAAGTTTTCACTCGACCTTTTACTCGATCGGTAGGTTTTCACTCGGATGGTAAACTTTTCACAAAGATTTCCCGACTGAAAACACAGCCTGATCTTGATTTGCCTCTCCAGGTTGCATACGATCTCGGATTGAGACAAATTTTATATGAAAAACGATCGGCTCGACGAGACAAAACTTTTTCGTGTTGAAGGTTTTCCGATTCAAGGCCGCCTTGATGGCCGAATTACTCGCGCAACTTATCAGACAAGTGTCTGGCACCTCGCGCCATATTTCCGTTGAGGTTCGGTCTGCAGTGTATTGCCTCTAACTTTTGCATATGAACTCGGATTGAGATGATTTATATATCAAAATCGATTGGCTCGACGGGACGAAGACAATTCCATAAGAGTGCTCCTTCATCCGAGGTCATCTAGAAGACGTGATTGGCCAAAAACCACTCGAAACATTGAATTATGACACTCGGAGTATAGTTTCGGTCCGTAAGATAAGGTCGAATGAATATAACCGAAACATCAAAGTTGTTCCACTCGGCGACGTGAATCTTTTCATGCTGAAAACCCGTTCACTCGAGACCATCTTCATTGCAATCTATATCTTGCCAAAATCAGGTGTCAACAATTACTGCGCAGATGTGCTGATGGCGGAAGCTCTTGCTCTCAAGTTTGGTTTAACTCTGGCGCAAAGGGCGGGATGTAATCTCCTTATTATTAACTCAGATAACCTGGAGGTAATTTATACTATGCAGGATGGAGGACAATCAGCGGGCGCGGCAGCAGCAATCTTCGACGATTGTTTTCATTACGCTTGTGATTTTAGTATTACTAGATTCGAACGTTGTAATAGAGAAGCAAATAAAGTAGCTCATGAGCTTGCTAAATTAGCTAGATTTTCTTTGACTTCTGTCTGGTTTGAGGAACCTGTAGATGAGATTGTAATAATCCTCATGAACGATGTACTTCTTATATCTAATGAATAAAGTCTTCATATTTTTCAAAAAAAAGGTGGCAACTCCGAGGTCTACAAATCTGTGAGCTAACATTTCTCGTTTATTTATTATTTTTAACATGTACTATTAGTTCGTTGTAGCATAATCGAATGTGAGGGCATGTCCAAAGAAGACCGTCAAAGCTCCAGTGTACGTCTGGATTATGGTGTTCGGATCACTTGTGTCAACTTTTGTCATCCAATAAAAACCCCTATCTATCCGCGAAGTGGCCTGGACATCCCTTTTTTGGCAAATCGAAACTAACTATGGGGGATCTAAGCAGGAGTCCACGCATGCAATTGACCAACAAAAAGCCCTCACGTGGTCCTCCTCTTATTTCTCTCTCTTCATATGCATGGTTCGCATGTCCTCTTTCTCCCCCCAACCGGATACCACACCAAAATATCCCAGCACATGCATAGTCCCCCTTTACTCTCTTTCCTTCCAACCAGACTAATTTATGAATACATTAGATGCCTCCCTTCTGCATTATGTCCATGGACCATAACAGGACATGAAAATGAACATTTGTGACGTCCGTTTACTGGTCAGCATTGAAGATGCCCTGATACAGTACCATGCATACACATTGCAGCGAGTTGGAACTGGATGCTAACTGAAGACAACAAATAAAAACTTTCATCTGTAGTATATCTCGTGTGAGCGACATACAACAACAATTACCACAAAGACGTTCTCTTGTATATTTATTTCCCAAATAATGAAGGAATAAGAATGTGTTTAGTACTGTAGCCTCAGGACTGCTATGACATCATATGGAACAGTTCATCGTTGCTTCACGCCCTAATTCTGTAGCAAGATTACTTCAAGACTGCCGTGATATTATATTGAACGGCTTTAAGATGCTCAAGACTGCTTCAAGATTGCCGCATCTAATAAGACTGCCGATGATGGACACCAGTTTTGCTACGTGTAAATGTCTCACTGATGAAAAAAAAAAACGATGCCACAAGGCGTGCCTATGCTTCTAGTTGGGCCATGAATCCAGATAAAACAACCGAGACCTCATAATTTCGGCCCTCCTTGGCCCATTCCCCACCAATGATTTGGCATAAGCTTTGCCACTGCCGCCATGGTTGTCATTGGCCGTCGCCGGCATGAAGTAGTTGGAGGCTAGAGCTCTGGATCTGCTGCTGCGTGCGTCGGCCGCTCTGTCTTGATGACCAGATCGCCCATGTCGGGCTAAGCGGTAGAGTGGCACGGGAGGTGGAGCTTGAAGTGCCAGTGAAATCGTCGGTGTCAGGCGGAGAGTACGTGAGTTGAGCATGGGCCGATATGGCCTTGAGCAGGCGAGGAGCGCGAACGGGTCGAAGCTCTCCAAACCCCCGACCGACCGTCAGCATGCGATCAGTAGTAGTAGGTGGACATGCCGTTGTTTAATTATTTTTTACTATTGACTATCTCTGTCTTGATTTATTTTGGTCCTTTCATATTTTGTGCCCAACTTTGTCTGTGGATCTGACCAACAAAATATATGTTGTATGTCACAAAACTTATACTGTCCTGATTTATTTTTTATTAGTTAAATCAAAGGTCAAAGTTTAACCTAAAATACAAGCACTAATACGGAGTAAACCTAAACGGAGATAGTACAATGTACTAGAAGTACGAGAGGCGCACGCTCCAATTAATCGCGAGGTATAGATTTGATTAGTGTTCCTTTTTATGCTCGCGCTCGTGCAAATGGATTCGATGACGACAGCCATGCATGCACAAGAAACGGTTTGATTCCAGCGCGACCGCACAAGAAACGGTTCCCCTTGATTCTCGGTTCATTTAAACCAATCAGGTACGTACGCTCCCGATTCAAAAAGAAAAAAATTCACGTACTACCCCCGCATCGGCCGTCTTATGGACATTGTATACTCGTCCGGTGAACATTATATGTTTGGCTTTAAAATTTGTCCACAAAAAAAGTGTATTTCTATCTTTTAAATGCACTTTAAAGTAGGAAAAAATGTTTCTCTCATCATACGGTAACCAAGACCAATAACATTTTTTACATGGTCTTTTTAATTTCTACATGCACTTAGCTCATTGGGGTTGAATAATTAAAGAGAAGAGAAATGATGGCTTGCACATTGCCAATGCATTGCTTACTTCACTCCATAATTTGTCCTAAAATTTCTATATGTACACTTTTCACCGGACAGAGGAAGTATATATAAGTAGTTGGCTACAAAAAATTACTACTTTATTATTACATGACCCACCTTACACTTATAAAAAAAAATTACAGCCCGTGTTACAACAGGCTGCCCGATTCTCTTCTCTCTCCTTCAACTCAACAAAAATATACTACCTCTGTTTCATAATATAAGCCATTTTTTGCAATTCAATTTCTACTACAAAAACATTTTATAATATGGGACAGAGGAAGTAATATGTAAAGTCGTATAGGCCGTCTATGTCATCCTATTATACTTGCTCTAAGAAGGACCCACCTATGACAAACCAAATTCAACCAGAGAAAACGGTAGGCTCAAGGCTTGATTACCAGAGCAAAATACAAGAACAATGCTATTCTTACGTAACAATTCTATGAAAATCTTACGCGCTAGTAGAAACCATGGACAGTTAAGTGGTGTTTGGTTCTCTAGTCTTAGGACTTTTTCTAGTCCCCCATGTTTGTTTCCAAAGATTAAAAAGTCCCTAGTCCCTTCCTAAAGATTATTAAATGACCATGTTGCCCCTAGTATATAGAAAAATAACAATCAAACAACACCATGGGGTGGCGGGCCAATGGGTGCATGGAGGGGCATTGTTGGAAAAGTCCCAAAAAGACTCTCCTTGAGAGTTTTCTTCATTTAGTCCCAAATGCCTAGTTTAGTCCCTAAAAAGTCCCTCCTGTTTGGTAAAAAACTCTCTAAGAGGAACTTTTTCTAGTCCCTACACAAAAAAGTCCCTGGAAACAAACACCCCCTTAGTCTCACGTTCAGCTCCAAGCAGTTATTATCCCTCTCACAATATGTAATTTCTTGTGAAATGTGTATGTAAGAACAGGATTTCTGAGAATACAATGTTGTTACAGCATGAAGTTTGCACATAAAATTTCTTAAGAAAAATCTTCAACACGGTTAGCTTTTTTTCCGGATGGAAATAGCTAGACTTTGAAATCGACACAAACACGAACATTTTGTTAATGCACTCAAACGGCTTCACTCGATTGTTCTATACTCCAACACTAGGGGCGGAACAACAGCAAGTTTAAATGGGTGTGGCCCCCTCCGTCTAAAAGAAAATAAGTTAGGCGTGAAATCAAATTTTGCCGTATGACAAAATAATATTGGGCTTCGCTACAGGCTGGGCCGCCCAACAGGCCTCTACTGTCCTATAGGTTGTGCGTTCGAAACATCCCGACCACTTATGGCTGTATTCCTTAAAAAAGTTATTGCTATATTTTTGGAACAAAAAATAAAAAGGGCAGAGAAATCAAACCGGCAACATCCACGCAGAAAACACATGGAACTACCACAGATCGCATGTTTGAACCATCCGGGCCACTACTTTTAGAACCATTTAACAAACGGGTAGAGAAATCGAAACTCCTATAATTTTGAAACCATTGCATAAACACGCACGGAAATTGTACTTGTGACCTCTACAAGAAATGGGACGGAACTACTATGCACCTTGGCTCCGTGACTGGGCGCTTCAAAGTCTTTAAATAGTATTTCGGTATAGTTTGCTTGGTAAACACATTTTCCGTCGGGAATTGGGATACAAACACATAACAGGACGATATTGTCATGTAACCAAGACCCCTGAATCAACCATGGCATGTATAATTAAGAACAATAGAATAAATAGAACATTCAAAAGGGGAATAGTTCAGCTCCATCATCTCTCGGTATAGTTTGGTTGGTAAACACATTTGCCATCGGGGATTGGGAAACAAACACGATTAAAGGACGGTGCTGTCATGTAATCAAGACCCCTGAATCAACCATGGCATGTATTATTAAGAACAATAGAATAAACAGAACATTCAAAAGGGGGATAGTTCACCTCCATCATCTCTCGGTATCGTTTTCTTGGTAAACACATTTGCCGCCGGGGATTGGGAAACAAACACGATTACAGGATGGTACTATCATTTAACCAAGACCCCTGAATCAACCATGGCATGTATTATTAAGAACAATAGAATAAATAGAACATTCAGAAGGGGAATAGTTCAGCTCCATCAATACACAATAAGTTTTATCAACTAACTCGATCCTTAATCGAAGTTAATGAAGCAACTAATCAATCGAAGAGGTAGCTCCAACCAAATAACCATCTATATATAGCTACCAGCAAATTGAGACGCTCTAGTCCGGGTCATAGATGGATGGATTCATTAGTCTCATCACATCTTCCACATGTAGTTTGGGCTCTGCTGCTGCGGCGCCGGTGGCTCCATCTTGCGGGTCCGATGCTCCATGTCCAGCTCAACCGGCAGGGCCGCGCTGGAGGTGGAGCTGGAAGCGCCGGCGAAGTCTATGGCGCCTGACGGATAGTCCATGAGCATCGGCGGGTCGGCATTGCCGAACAGGCCAGCGTTGTTGAGCAAGTCATCACTGTTGAGCAACTCATCGAGGAAGGCGAACGGGTCCTCCTCCTCCATGTCCGCGTCGGCCGCCGGCGCCATCTGGGGTGCATTCTGCGCGGCCAATTCTTTGTTGAACAGCCGGCAAACAGCCCAATCGTCCTGCACGCACGCAACGGACAGGTTGAGAAAGCAACACGAGGAGAATAAGAAATAAGAAACAAATCCCGAGCATGACATGTGATGTGAGCGCGTGGTCCAGCAACATCTCTAGATGCTCTAGCGGTTGAATCGATCGACTTGTCTGGAGACAGAGACGGAAAAACAAAATAGATTCTTGCGTACCTTGGCGGAGCGGGGTAGGCGATGGGGCAGCTCGCCCTCGAGGCGGTACTCGTGCATCACCCACGACGTCTTTTGGCCGCCGGGGGCGCGGCCGCGGTAGAAGACGAGCGTCTTCTTCATGCCGACGAGGACGGCGTCCAGTCCTGTGCCGCGGAAGATCTCCTTGTCCTTACCCGTCGCCTTCCAGTAGCCGCTCTTCGTCGCCCGGTTGGTGCGCGTCCCCGTCGGGTACTTCCGATCCTTGTGCACAAAAAAGAACCACTCCGTCTCGCCCGCGCCCATCTTCGCCTTTTCTGCAGAACAAACTGGCCATGAGCGCTCTGCCTCATGCCTGCAAATTATTGACAAGTAGTACTACACTTACTCGGGAGGTCCCACGGCTCGGTGTTGTTGAGGTTGACGTAGGCGACCATGAGGCAGGAGAAGTCGGGGTTGCGGATCTTGGGGGTGAGGTAGTGCGTGACCACCTCCTCGTCGGTGGGGTGGAACCGGAAACCTGGAGGAAGCGCCAGCCACGGCTCCTCCCCCCGCAGATGCATCACCGCCGTCACGTCCGACATCGCTGCGGCCTCACGGATCTACCAGCTTACCTTTGCTACGTTGTGGAAAAACCAGAGGCTGGGGAGATGTGAAGAGGTGTTTTGACTGAACGTTTTTGGGTTTAGAAGAGCGGCGGGGTGGGTCTGGTTTATATAGCATCCGCAATGCTGTGCGAGGGAAGCCTCACTTATTTACTGCACTCCATACTTTAGGTACTAATTAATGGCTATTGATTCTTTTTAATGCTTTGTACTAGTAATTGCAAGGCATGTCCTAATGAGTCGCTCATTATAGCATCCTGGATAACTATTGTCATATGAAGTGTTAATAGGTTAATAACATAATATTAAATTGCGGATCAAATTGACGCAATCGGGGCGATATTTCCGTTCGAAAACCGCCCCGCAATTTGAGTGCTGTTGTGAACCGCCAGAGATAGCGCCGTAATCGCTGAAGATAGCGCAATATTAGCCTAAAGGTTCGTGCCAATTAATGTAGGGCTGCCGATAAATCCTTTATCTTCCGCGATTTTAATCGTTGGTTGCTAATGATAGTACTAGTTCTAGATAACCCCTGTGCAATAACGTAGTGTTAATCTGCTAATGGTGCAGTCCTCTTTTTTCCCAAACAAGTATTTCAGTGCTACTAATTCTTTCCTTTTTTTTAGTATTACTACCAGACGCAGATTTTTAGAGCACTTGCACCCAGGCCTTGCTATCCTGACTCTCCAATATCGTTTTAAAATCTATGCAAGACAACTAACTTCGTATATGAAATTTTCTCTTTTTCGTTTCTTTCATATAGAACATGTTTTGAACTTCAAACTTTGCAGCGCAACAAAACTTACTAACTAGAATGTGAGATAAAACTTTCAGAATTTTTCGTCCAACATAAATAGTAAAAGAAGTATTTTTTAATCAAATAAGAACTTATTTTGTATATTTATGTTGGACGAAAAAATCTAATTTTTTATCCTAGATTCTAGCTAGAAAGCTTTACTGTTCTGCAAAGGTTTCAACTTGAAGACATGTTTTATGTAAGAGAAATAAAAAAGATAAATGTATTTGCATGGATCTTGATGCGAAGAATGGATGGCTAGATAAGAGGAGCCTGGGTGCAGGTGCTCTAAAATATATTTTCGTATTACTACCTATGTATGAAAATATAAATCGTTTGTGCAGTTCAAACGTCTTATATTTTGATATGGAGAGAGTACTTCACTAGCTAATTCTATTTCGCAAACGACACACGAACATAGACACATACCGATAGGACCCTCCTTGGAGGCTCATTCTTGGAGGTGTATATGGGCTCGAGGGACCAGTGGACGACATATTCGGTGAAGAGGTGCTTTATCCTAAACATTGATGACGACGGATCTCGATGGCGTGGTGCCCTGGAGATTAGGCATCTGATGTGCGAAGACGGACTCGCGCAGGAGGGTGACGCTGTCTGGCGTCGTGGTGGCGTCGCCGGCAACTAGACCGGACAAGATAGATGCATCACTACAGTTCTGAAGATGGATTGGTGGTAGTTGGCGGCGGTGGCCTCTGAGTATGCGACGGACCGGTGGGTGCCCCATACCCGGCAGGTGGCTTGGTTAGGGCCTCAGGTTTTAGATGTTAGATTTGGCTGCAATGTCTGTTTGGTATTAGGCCCAGACTATCAGCAACCCTTCATCAACTGGATAGGAGTAGCGACAGATATTGCGCAGACGGTGGATTCAGTCTTACTGTTGTATTACTTTATAAGATCTTTTGTGGATAATTAATAAAGTGGATGTATACATCATCCAGATGCAGAAACCGGAGTTCTTCCTTCTTTAATAAAAATACCGATAGGTGTTACTCGCTCAGATCCTTGTATACATGTTGCGGCAATTAATTCACAGATCCTTGTATACATGTTGCGGCAATTAATTCACAGATCCTTGTATACATGTTGCGGCAATTAATTCACATCGGAGGGAGCAGTGATTATATACACGCCAAAAAAATTCAACGGCAGAGCTAGTTAGGTGGTTAGAAGTGATGATATGATGACTCTACATAGTACTTCCTCCATTTTAAAATATAGTGCGTTCGCGCTTTCTGAGGTTGAATTTTGACCATAAATTTAACAAATAAGACCGACTGTGGCGGGAGAAAAAGTTACATAATTAAAATCTTCTTTCGAATACGAATTCACTGATATAATTTTTGCTCCCGCCACAATCGGTCTTGATAATTAAATTTACGGTCAAAATTGAAGCACAGGGATAAAGCAAGCACTATATTGTAAAATGGAGGGAGTAGTACGTTCTAGTACACGTCAGTTTCCTGCTGTTTTTATGTCTGACCAAGAAAAAGAGCCGCCAATGATTCGTTTCTACAGTTGCCATGAAAGATACCAGTAACAACGAGGATGCGGAGTTTCTGAGCCCGAACTCAAACCAGCTTGGATGAACAATAAAATCCAAAAAAATAAAAACTAATTAAAGAAAAACTAATTTTTGATTCAGACATTAACAAAATGTTTACGTGCTCACAAAATGTCATCTTGAAATCATATTTTTCTTAAGTCATGGCAAAAAACAAAATGGATTCTTCAAAAATGTTATTTTCAAAAGTATTTTGGAGTGTTGATTTTGTTTTTTTGCCACGACTTTCACAAATGTCTTTTCAACATGAAATTTTGTGAGCACGTAAATTTTTTGTCAATGTTTGCACCGAAAAAATTCAGATTTTTCTGAATGTTTTTTTACTTTTTTGGATTTTACTGTCCGTCCCGAGCTCAGATGAGCGAAGATGACTTTGGTAACAACGAGCGTTAATGTCTAGTCAATTTCTAGCGATGCAAATTTCAGAGAAACGGTCGACGGGTAGATCGGCGCTGCAAATATGAAAAGGATAATCCTGCTGACGGACACGGTATACACTTATTTATGTACGCAGCGACTAAAACTTGAGTACATTAAATGCACTTGGATTTCCCTCACAAAAAAAAGAAGCAAATTGGCTAATGCGCGTACGCTGCCGTAGTTGGTCCAATCACAACCTACAGGAGTGTTAGCAAAAAATATATAGGGAATTAATTCAGCAAATTATGTCATGAGCGGCGGCGCTTACGGCATCGTTCCTTTCTTGAAGGTGCCGCTTTGGGAACCTTAGAGTTGGGTGGCGCTTGTGGGTGGTGGGCGACCGCGGTGGTGCGGCCCTATCCTAGCATGGATTTGCGTGCTTGGAGATGGACTCACGTATGTAGAGGCAGTGGCGGAGCTAGACGAAAGTCACTGGGGGGGCGAAACGAAAATCATCAGTATTTGGGGGGGCCAAATGTTAAAAAACTTCTAATTTATGTCTCCCTAAAAAAATTTCTTCAGAAATTGAGCCAAGGCTGGGGGGGGGGGGCAGCAGCCCCCCTGGCCCCAACATAGCTCCGCCACTGTGTGGAGGTCATCGGCTGGCGTCGTGGTGGCGTCAATGGCAGAGGAGCTGCCAAGGTTGTCACCTCAATCTGCTTTGAAGATGGACCAGCGAAAGACGGCGGCGACGACACATGTGAGTGCGTCGGACCGGTTTGAGCCCCGGACCTGGCAGATGGCTCAGTCGGGGCCTCTGACTTTAGATGTTAGGCTTAGGTGAGAGGTCTGGGTATGTGGCCCAGCTTGCACCCCTTCATCATTTGGATAGGAGTAGCGGCAGATGTTGCCAAGATGGCGGATTCAGGCATATTGTCGTTCTACTTTGTAAGGTCTTCGAGAATAATTAATAAAATGACTGCACGCATCTCCCAAATGCAAAGGCCGGGGGTCATTCTCCTTTTCAAAAAAAAAGATACAGTTGCGACATATGCAGATACCGACGATCGAATCTTGGGCAAGTAACATACCGATGACAAAGGGAACAACATATGTTGTTATGCGATTTGACCGATAAAGATCTTCGTAGAATATGTGGGAGCCAATATGAACATCCAGGTTCCGCTATTGGTTATTGACCGAAGACGTGTCTCGGTCATGTCTACATAGTTCTCAAACCTGTAGGGTCCGCACGCTTAAAGTTCGGTGACTATCGGTATTATGAGTTTTTAAGTTTTGATGTACCGAAGGTAGTTCGAAGTTCTGGATATGATCACGGACATGACGAGGAGTCTCGAAATGATCGAGACATAAAGATCGATATATTGGACGACTATATTCGGACACCAGAAGTGTTCCGGGTGATTTCGGAGAAAACCGGAGTGACGGAGGGTTACCGGACC
>NC_041382.1:61428133-61434089 GCF_002162155.2 Triticum dicoccoides | reverse complement strand
AAATAATGGGCCTTATGGGCCTTAGTGGAGAGAGAGAGGGCTGGCCTAGGGCAGGTCGCGCGCCCCTCCCCCTCTGGTCCGAATTGGACTAGGAGAGGGGGGGCGCCCCCCTTTCCTTCTCCCTCTCCCCTTCCTTTCCCCCTCCTAGTAGGAGTAGGAAAGAGGGGAGTCCTACTCCTACTAGTCCTACTCCTACTAGGAGGAGACTCCTCCTCCTGGCGCGCCATAGAGGGCCGGCCGGCCTCCCCCTCTTGCTCCTTTATATACGGGGGCAGAGGGACACCTCTAGACACACAAGTTGATCATTGATCCCTTAGCCATGTGCGGTGCCCCCCTCCATCATAATCCACCTCGATCATATCGTAGCGGTGCTTAGGCGAAGCCCTGTGTCGGTAGCAACATCATCACCGTCAACACGCCGTCGTGCTGACAGAATTCTCCCGTGAAGCTCTGCTGGATCGAAGTTCGTGGGACGTCATCGAGCTGAACGTGTGCTGAACTCGGAGGTGCCGTGCGTTCGGTACTTGGATCAGACGGATCGTGAAGACGTTCGACTACATCAACCACGTTCTCATAACGCTTCCGCTTACGGTCTATGAGGGTACGTGGACGATGCTCTTCCCTCTCGTTGCTATGCATCACCATGATCTTGCGTGTGTGTGGGAAATTTTTGAAATTACTATGTTCCCCAACAGTGCGTAGTTCCCCCGTGGGTGGCAGGGTCGAAGGTTGAGAAGAAGTGATGCGATAGCAAGTGCGTCCGGCCAGAAGTGAGGCGGCACGTTAGCATGAAACAAGAACATGCGAACGCAGTTGTACAGAGTGCAAAGGACACGTTCGGCTCGACCGTTCTGCTGTGAAGTATACGGGCATGTGAGACGAAAGACTGTGCCATGGTGCGACAAAAAGGTGCGGAAAGCAAGATTGTCAAACTCTTTTTCCATTGTCATCTGAAGAGCATGGATGGGATGCCCAAACTGCGTGCTGACATAGGAGTAAAAAAGCTTTCAAAGTGGAGAATGCATCCAACTTTCATCGCGAAGAAAAGGTCCACACATAATGAGAATAATCATCAAGAATGACCAGATAATATAAGTAGCCCGAATTACTAGAAACTAGAGAGGTCCACACATCGCTATGAATCAACTGAAAGGGAAAAGAAGCAATGGTGGTGGAGTTATTAAACGGAAGGCGAACATGTTTGCCGACACGACAGGCATGACAAGTGTGATCCTCGATCTTATTACAACTGAAACTGAAACTCCTAAGAATATGACGAAGTGTGACGGGGTTAGGATGACCCAAACGAGCGTGCTAGAGATCGACGCTAGCGGAGAGAGCAACTGATGCGGTGGTGGCGGGTGAAGGCGAATGCATCAGATAGAGCTCGTGAGGGCTGTCACATCGGTGGAGTACCATCCTGGTTCGAGCGTCCTTAAGACAAAACCAAGATCGTCAAATTCAACAATGACAGGATTTTCACGAGTGAAACAATGAACGGAAATAAGATTCTTAATAAGATGAGGAGACACAAGTATGTTAGACAAAGATAAAGGCATGGAATTAGAAGTAAAAGAAGTGTGCCCAACGTGTGTGATAGGAAGTGTGGAATCGTCGCCGACAATGATGTGGCGGTCGGTGGTGACAAGAGTGAAGGAGGCAAGATTATCAGGATGAGCAAACATGTGAGCAGTGGCCCCGGTGTGCATGTACCAATCACCACCTCCAGTGTAGTTGTTCGGTGTAGGAGTGGTGTGCAGCGCGGCGAGGAGCATCGGATCCAAAGGCGCCGGCGGCAGCACCGGTGAGGGGGACAGAGGGGCCATCGGGAGGTCGTAGCCGCCACTCAGCTGCGGCGGTGGGTACCCTCCATAGGGCTGCGGACCCGCGTAGTACGCCTGATGCGCCGACGTGCGCGGCACGGGAAGCATCGGCGCAGGGGCCCGGGGAACCGGCATGGTGTAGGCATGAACGACACCGGTCCACGGGTTGTAGCCGGAAGCCCTCGGAGGGGGCACCAGGAGCTGCTGACGAGGTTGGTCGGCTCCCTGCTACGGACTCCCGTGGCGGCCACCGCGCCAGCCACCATGGCGCCGTTCGGCGGGAGGGGCGAGAGGTGCGGGCGGCCCGTACGGGAGGGGGAGCAGCCTCGGCTGCTGCTGCAGCGCCGGTACGGCGGCGGCGGCGCCGGGTAGGGCGCCTGGTGGAGCGGCTGGGGTGGCACGACCGGAGCAGTGGGAGGAGTTGGGGGCCCGCCGCGGGTGGTGCCGGCGGCAAGGGCGGTGTGGATGGCCCGCGCCTTCACCTGCTTCATCCGCCGCTCCTCCAAGCGGAGGTACGCAACATACTTGACAAATTAGGGTGTGGTTCGCCGCGGCATTGCCGAAGTCCTCGTTGAGCCCGTCGGTGAGCGTTCTGAGGAGGAGGTCATCATCGATCTACGCGTCAATATCGCGGAGCTCGTCAGCAAGAGTTTTGAGGCGACGACAGTAGTCGTCGACGGAGGAGTTGTCCTGGTGGCACCCAAAAAATTCTTGCTGCAAAAAAACACGACGTTGGAGTTGATTGTCGGTGAAGAGCCCGTTCAGCTTGGTCCACACGGCGTGGGGGTCGTCATCGTCCTGCATGACCGTCTGAAAGAGGTCCGGCGAGATGATGAGGAAGAACCACCGAATGATCGTGGTGTCGATGGTGGACCAGTCATGGAACTCGGGGATGAGGCTGGAGTCGACGGAGCCGTCCACATGATCGACGAGGTGGTACTCCCGAAACACGAGGGAGAAATACGTCTTCCACGTGTAGTAGGAGGAGTCCGTCTGAGAGAGACAAACTGGCACCCGCTCGTAGATGTTCAGGTTGCGGATGTCGTTGACGTCGGAAGGGTTGGCGTCGGTGAACGGGTTGGAGTTGGTGGACCTGGATGACATGACAGACGACATGACGAGGGAGGTGCGGGCTAGGGTTTGGTGCGGGTGGCGGTGGCGCGCGGCTCGAGCTGGCGTTCGGGAGATGGGGTCGGCTCGGGGTTGGGCGGGCGGGCGGAGATGAAGGGCAGCGGCGACGGGGAACAACATCGGCTAGGAGGGAGTAGGGTTGCGGTGACGCGGGGTGGTGCAAGTGGCGCGGCGGCAGTAGGGTTAGGCGGCGACGCGAGGGAGGGAAGGGAAAAGCGTGACAGCAGGAAGAAGGGAGAATGGCAGCGGCGGCTGGGTGGTGGCGGCGGCAGCAGTGCGGGGAAGGCGCGCGGCAGCGACGGAGCGGAAGCGAGGATCGTAAACCTAAAAAAATGATACCATGTGTGTTGTGGGAATTGCACGATGCATTGCTCAGCGTGCGAACGCACATACAAAGATGGACCATGACCTTAACTATACAAGACAATTAGGAGATAGACCCAATATACCTATATGCACAACACATACACTCAACACTTTTCGTGACAAATAAATTAATGATAATTTGCCTGCCCCTTTTGCTCTTTTTGTCCCGGCACGGGCATAGTGCTATATGTGCGTCAAGGGTGCAATCCACTGCCAACAAACGGTTCTGTTCTCTAGTGCTAGCGCCATAGCAGTATGCTCTACTGCTGGTATCCCGTATGATATATAAGTACTTTGGTAGTGGCCCACGGGAAAGCGTTTTCCGGCTGAGTTGAAGCCCTGGTAGAAGGTGGAAACGGTTGCAGCGTTCCGTTGCGTGGCCGGTTACGTGGGTCCCCGTCTTTGTTTTGGACGGTGGGCGAGCGAGGAGGCACCCCGCCCAGGTCCAGCTCCCACTCCACCTAGGGACCTTCTCCACCTCCGGACTCCGCCCAGGGGCCAAAGGCGGCGGCTGAGGTGAGACAGGGCAGAAAACATCCCCAAAGGACGTCCGGCGTGTAAACATGATCTTCCGAGGGCTCGAATCCAATCGTGCCCAGAAACAAGCTTCCCGATGCAAAACTTTCCCTGATTTTCTCAGATTATTTTTAGCCGGACAAAATTGATTTTATTAAAAAATTTACAAACATGCAGAAAACAGTAAGTGGCACGGGACACTGAGTTAATTGGTTAGTCCAGAAAAACAATAAAAATTAATGTCAAAACTATGCCAATATGATATATACATGGCATGAAAAAAATAAAAATTATACATACATTTGAGACATATCAGCTGCCTCGGCGTCAACGAAACACCTAAAATCCTAATTTAACCATATAGGATGTTTTGGCGCCAGTGGAAGCCCTAAAACCTTAATTTAAGCATCTAGGGCGCCTCAGCATCGACGAGACATCTAAAACCCTAAGTTAACCATCTAGGGCGTCTCGGTGTCGATGAAACACCTAAAATCAATGCATCTAAGAACATCATATTTAAATTGCAAGAATGTTCGCACAATCAAACTAACTTAGTTCAAAGCATATCAAGTGACCAAATTTCAAACTTACTTAGTTCAAATACTTCAGGAAGGTTCACATACTCAAACTAAACATAGTTCAGTGGATTCATCACACACCGTAGTTCACATATTCAACCTAACAAACCATAGTTCAAAGTTTCAGACTAAAGATTGTTCTAAAGATACATAATTCGCCTAAATTGGCTAATCACAGGCAGCGTTTACAAGGACAACGGTCAAGTCAATGATTTGCCTGGAGCGGATTGGTGGGTGCTGATGTTAGCGCTGATGGAATCAAAAGAGCAGAAATGGATCGAATATGGTATGGCATATATTTAACCCAGTATTTTGGTCATCATGGACTCATGCTAAATAGGACGTAATTAGGCGCGTGACAGGGATGTGTTGCCCGTGCGTGGCTTTATTAATTTCACCTACTTGGAGTTTTCTTTGTTTGATCTTCTTTATTATCGAAAAAGACTTTCGCCCCACTTTATATATAAAACAATGATCAACCACAGCCCAAGTACAAACGCATCCCACGACAACACACGCACGCACTCAAGGCGGGATACATAGGCGCTGAGCGCAACAACACCACCCCTAACACTACAAGAGCAATCGGGGTCCTCCACCGTGAACACGCCACCGCGAAGAGATGAAGCCGCATATGGCGAACCGTGTGCTCCAAGGCGGTGCCTTCAAGAATGTTACGACGCTAACGTGCCGCCACCGTCCGACCCGAGGATCAGAGTTTCCCCTAGAGCAACACGATGACCGATGAGAGCCACGACGACGCCTTCAAGAAGAGAACACGCTACACCGCCGCCGGTCCGTCCGAAGATAGAACAGGTTTTCACCCCCGGCCAACACTCACCGCCAACGAATGCCACACCCCAGCCACCATGCCGCCCACACAGCCATGGTCACCGGGCAGCACCAAGCCATGGGCTCTGCCCATGAGCACCGCGCTACCACCACTAGGGCCGCCGCCCCGGCATCCAAGACCTAGACACCATGTCACCCGAGCCCGGTCGCTACCCCAACCAAAGAGACGAGTAGAAAGGCATCGCCTTTCACACTCCTGGGCAGCCCCGACCGCCGAAACCTGAAAGGCCGGCCAAAATTGGCCTCCGGTGACCCGTCCTGCTGCGCCGGACACGAGACGAGCTCGATTCTGCAGCCAGGCACGAGATGAGCTTGGTCCTACTGTCGGGCACGCGACGAGCTCGGTCCTGCTGCCGGGCACGAGACAAGCTCAGCCCTGTTGCCGGGCGCGAGACGAGCTCGATCCCGCAACACCGGGCGCGAGACGAGCACTGGACCGCGGCTGGGAGAAGGTCAACCCTTCAACAAGGATAGAGCCCGGACAATGAGAAGAGGGGTCGAAGCCGAAACAGGCCGCTCACCGATGAACCGACGCCGGAGATGTCCAACCGCCACCATGAGCCAACCCGAACCACCGCTATGAGCCACCACCATGCCGTGGCAGCCCAAATCCACGCCGGGACCCCGAGGGGAGCCCCGAACTGCCCTGTAGCAGAGGGGCGCGCCACCGCGGCTGCTGCCCGCCCCTGT
>NC_041382.1:61342377-61427697 GCF_002162155.2 Triticum dicoccoides | reverse complement strand
GCCCAGGTCGCCGCCGCACCGCCCCACGCGAGCGACGCGTCCCTGCCAAGCCGCCGCACCCGCGCCGCGAGCAACAGGGGAGGGAGGCCAGAGGACCCCGCCGCCGCCGACGCCGACCAGGCTTCGCCCGGCGGCGCCCTCCAGCGGCGGCGAGGAGGTGAGGAGGAGGAGAGGTCCGGCGGCGGCTAGGGTTCGCCCTGCCGCCCGCGGGAGCGGCTCGGGCGAGAGCTCTTTCCAATTTCAGAGAATTGGTTTTTAGCAGTCATCTTCTTTGTTTGTCAAGGGGAAGTGAGGCATCTATCTCATTTTCTTCCATAGTACGACGAGCCACGGCAGCACTGTCGTCCACATCCGCATGACCACATGGCACTCCCGTCACGTTTCACGGCCGAGACATAACAGTATGGACCTACCTACATACGTGGTGCTCCAATGATCGATCATACTCCAAGGTTCCATGACTACCACTGTGCCTAGCCGCGGATCGCTATGTCGGCAGCAGAGAATATCACGTTCCGATCGATCCGCTTCACGCATGCATGCTTGAAGCAATACGGATGAAAGAATATGACCTTCATCAATACAGTCTTGTCCGTCTGATTAGCGGCTGACCCATCGATCATTGTTGGGTGCAAAAAATTCTTGCTACACGGCTAGCATGCATTCCCTACTCAGCATTGGAGCGGAGCGGGTTTATATGGAGAGTTGCGTGTAATAGTCCGACGTTGGGTACGTGGCGAGACTTTGTCGAACGGATTTGCCGCCATGCGCGCGAGCTGCAGCTAACAGCGTAGCACCTCGCAACGCCAACGACATGAGACGTTGCAACACGCACAAGCCTCCCCTCCCCTTCCTGGCCACATGTCCACGCCAAGCGGCCTGATGGCAGATTAATTAAAGAACTAATTGATCAACTATGTCATTGTCATGTGCACTATGTATATACGCTAGTACTAGTATATTTGTCAATAAACTTGATAGATCCAAATTGTTGGTGCTTCACCAACACACTGAAGCAACAGCTAGCTCGGTCGATTGATCACGCGCGCGTATGTTACCAACACGAGAAGCCAACACCGCGGGAATGCCGCATGCATGCAGCATGTACATTTCAATGCACCTACATCTAGCGCTACAAATAGATACTCCCTCTGTTTTGAATTACTTGTCGTAGGTATAGATGTATCTATATGTATTTTAGTTCTAGATACATCCATTTCTGCGACGAGTAATTTGGAACGGAGGGAGTACTAGTCTAAAACTTTCCCCGTCTCAAAATAAGTGTCATTGATTTAGTACAAAGTCAGCAACACTTATTTTGAGACGGATGTTCTTCTAGGCAATGGGCAATGGCTATAGACTATAGTACGTATCGCTGCTTGGCGCCCAGTTGTGCTGGATTGACTTCTATTTGCATTGTGTGTACGTGAGGGTAATTCATATGTACCAGAACTCTGGAGCCATGTATAGTGGTAGATACATAGGGAGTCGATATGCACGGATCTGTCGTAGTTTCCCGGTTCTTTCCTCTGTTTTCCATGTTTTTTGTGGGTTTTTGATTTTTTATTTCTTTATTTTCCCTTCTTTTGTTTCCTCATTTTTTTGTCCATGGCTGTCAGGAGCACAAGTCTGTTATGTTCTCGCGTGGACTATATGTGTGCTTCACGGAGAAGCACAAGTGTGTTGTGCTCCCGGGTTGACCACATGTGGGATTTCATGCGGGAGCACATGTGTGTTTCGACTCTTTAGTCCCGTTAGTAATGACCCTTTAGGCCTAGGCATTAGTAACGATCTTTTAGTCCCGTTTCCCCAATCGGGACAGATGGGCCTTATGAACCGGGACAAATGATCCTTTTTCTACTAGTGTTCACCATGTGGAGGAAGCACATGTTAATCTACTTGCAAGCATATTTTTGTATCACCCCACATGAGCATACGTTAGCTTCACTTGGGAACATGGTACAATTAGAAAGCACATGTTAGTTCACTTTGAAAGGACAATTTTCAGTCAAAAAATCATCAAAACCTACTACCATGAGGTAAAAAAATATTACTTTGGGAGTAACACAGTGGTGAAAACGGATTCAAGATTTGGACTTATGATTCCAGAGATAAATTGTTTTGAAAATCAAATTTATAAAAACACCACAACAAAACCTCTCATCTCTCGTGCGCATGTGAAAAAAGTTCCACCAAAACTCGCAAGTTGCGACAACTGACGCACATACGATGCGTGAGCTATTTGTCACCACCAGAGGATGTGAGAGTGGACGGGGCTTGCTTACCCCCAATGAATGTTCCCATCCATTCTCCCATATATGTGGCGCTCAACCCAGGCCTACCTTCTATTTTTCCAACCAAAGCAGAAAAGTTTCTATCTGCTTAAACAAATTAGCTAAGTACATTTTGTTACGTTTCTTCTAGATAACTGCTTCCTCAAGTGTTCCCCGAAAAAAAAAAAAACTACTTCTCCAAGTGTGTTATGTTGACTTTGTCAAGTGTCCATGCTTTGCCGAGTTCATTACCGAGTTTCGCCTGTTTGCCGAGTATTTTTCTTTATGCGGCACCCATAAAGACGTTGTTGACTGAGTGCGTGCGAAAACTTACTCGATAAACAACTTGCTACGGACGTTGATGTAATTTCTGCTCTTCTGAAGTTCTTTGCACTGTCAGATGAATAGATAGAAAGCTTTTCCTGAAGGGAAATAAACACTAAATACTCGGGGATCAATTATTCATGTGCGGTGGTGAGCAACATTTCGGTGTTGAGCAGTCGAGAAAGGCGAACGGGTGGGAGCCCTCCATGCTCCCGGCGGCCAGCTAGCTAGCACCCAGCAGTAGTAATAGCAAGTGGAGCCGTTGTTTAATTACGAGTAATACTGGAGACACTCCAATTGATCGCCAGGAATTGATTTGATTATCTTTTTTGTGCGCGTGCATGCAGATGGATTCGCTGACGACGTCCCGTGGCTTGGAAACGAATGCGAATGATTGGATACACGCATGCACGTGAAACAGTTTGATTCATGACTGCACCAGGCAGGCCTCGAGTTTTTGTTTCAGCAAAAACTTGCGCTAATCCACGATTTAGACAAAGATAATTTCGGCCTCATTTGTCAACAATTATGTGTCTTCATCACTGGGTTGAAAATAATACATCTTAAATAAAGGGATGGGTGAGTATCCGTCAACTGTCAAAATTGCTATAGTATAAAGAACACCAAAAAAAATTACATCCAACTTCATAGACCACCTAGTAACGACTAGAAACATCTCTTCCTCATTGAAGCCAGTCAAACATTGTTGTAGTAGGCAATCGAAAAGTCGTCGTGCTAAGTCCCTATAGGACCAGCGCACTAAAACACGTAGGTCAGAAGGATTCAACCTATAAGCACACAAACACAAACGAACGAATATTTGATCCACATAAATCCACCGAAGCCAAATGCCGACCGAATCACGCAAGATCCATTGGAGACAAACCTTCACACGTCCTGCGACGATGATAGAAGCACCACCGGGATGGGGGCTAGACAGGAAGAATCTTATTCCATCTTTAAGGAGCTGCCACCGCCGCCTCGTCTCTGCAAAAAAGACACAAACCCTAAAAAAATTCAAGAAGACATCCAAAAACGAAGCCCTCCCGCCGACAAGGGTTGGGATCCACTACACCTTCATGACCCTGGGCCACATGAGACGAGACAGATTACGGCGCTGCCGGCAGGAAGCACGAGAAAGCCAAGCGCTAGGGTGTCCCTCAGAACGAGCGAAGGGCAGGCATGTTTGTCCATTTGAACCAATCATGTACGTACGCGCCAATTCAAAAAAAAAAAACTAATCACATTCGCCCCTCATCGGCCGTCCATGGAATTGCACCAACAATATATAAGAACGATCCCTATATGAAGAACCGAGTCCAATCCTAGAAAATGATAGATTGAAGCCGAATCAAGTATGAACATTTTGTTAATGCACTCGAAGGGCTTCAGCGTATTCTTCCGTACTCCCTCGGCAGGGGCTGAGCTACGTCTAGGCTAAATGGATTGTGCCCCGCACGGTCTAAAAATAAAATCAGTGAGGTGTAAGAGCAAATTCGACCATATGCGTTCGAAACATCCCAGCAAATTTTTGCTATATTTTTTGAAATAATGAATTGGTAGAGAAATTAAACAGGTAACATCTATGAGGAAAACACGGCTCTCCATCAAGAGATGGCCTAGCCAGCCGTCGCATACCCAAAAAGCTAGGGTTCCTCTGCCTCCCGCCGGCGCCGGCGCCAGTCTGCCCCATCTCCCATGGCCTTAGGACCATGGGGGCAGGGTGGATCCCGGCCCTTGTCGGTGGAAGGGCTCCGTTTTTAGATACTTTTTTGAGGTTTGTTAGGGTTTGTGTCCTATTCAGGAAGGCGAGACGGCGACGACTCCCTGAAGATGGAATAAAGGTCTCCCCGCCTAGCCCTCGCTTCGGTGATGCGTCTGGCATCATCGGTGGGCGTGTGGAGGTGTGTCTTCGTGGATCTGTCTTTGATAGATTTGCTCGGATCTATTCGTCGTTCGTTTTTGTTCGTGTGTCTTCAGGTTGGATCCTTCTTATCTACACTCTTCATCGGCGACCGTTACTGTTCTGGTGCGTTGGTTCTAAGGGGCCTTAGTTTGCCCGGCTCCGGTGAGAGAGGAGCGATGACAGCGGCGCGCCTTCGGCTCGCTTCAATGCTTGTAGTCGTCGTTAGATGGTCTACGGATCTGGATATAATTTTTATTATTTCTAGTGTTCGTTGTACTATCATGATTGAAGATGAATAGAACGGAAGTTTATTTCGCAAAAAAGAAGAACTACCACAGGTCGCATGGTTTTAACCATCCTGACCATAATTTTTGAAACCAGTAAATAAATGTGTAGAAAAATTGAAACCACTATAATTTTGAAACCATTAAAAAAACACGTAGGAAACTGGAACGCGACGTCTACTACAAGGCACCTTGGCTCAGTGACTGGGCGCTTCAAAATCTTTTAATAGATTCAGTATATTTTGCTCGGTACACACATATGCCGTCAGGGATCGTGGATCGCGATTAAAGGATGGTACCGTCCACCGTGCAGTAACCAAGACCCCCGAATAACCCATGGCATGTATGATTAACAATCGAATAAATAAAACATTAACAATGGGAATAATTCATCTCCATCAACACACAATCAGATTTATCAACCAACTCGATCAGGTTCATCCCCCTAATAGCTAAACTGTAGGATGGCAATCAGGTAAACTATGTACAAACTACATATGCTTCCTAGTAGTTTGATATCACACCCTAAGATTAATCCCTCCTCACAGGCCATCATTATGCCTTGCACGCATCAACAAACACACGACGATCCTCCTCGAATCACCACCGCCTAATGAACCCAATCCTTAATTGAAAGTTAATGAAGCAACTAATCAATCGAAGAGCTAGCATCAACCAAATAACCATCTATATAGCTACCAGCAAACTGAGACTCTCCAATCCAGCGAATAGATGGATGGATTCAATCAGATCTTCCACATGTCGGAGTAGTCCATGAGAGCCTCGCCCCGGAACAGCTCCTCCAGATCGAGGTACGACCGCGACGACGGCATCAGGAACGAGGTGTCCGCGCCGGCGAGCGCCCTCGTGTCCAAGCCCAGCGAAGGGCTCAGCAGCGCCGACGAAGACGCTACCTCCGCCTTCGGCTTGCTGTACCTGCGGATCGCAGCCTGCTGGTCGCCCATAGCCTGGTAGGGTGAGTACCCGGCGCCGCCAAGATTGCCGTTGGCCGTCGCCGGTATGAAGAAGTAGTTCGGGCTCTGCTGCTGCTGCGGATGTAGCACCGGTAGCTCCGTCTTGATGGTCAGATGCTCCCCGTCCGGCTCGAGCGGCAGGGCCGCGCTGGAGGTGGAGCTCGAAGCGCCGGCGAAGTCGTCAGCCCCAGACGGAGAGTCCATGAGCATCGGCAGGTCCGCGTCGTCGAACAGGTCGGTGTCGATGAGCAAGTCATCGAGGAAGGCGAGCGGGTCCTCCATGGCCCCGTCAGCCGCCGGCGCCATCTGGGGCGGCGCATTCTTCGCCGCCAAGTCTTTGTTGAACACCCGGCAAACAGCCCAATCGTCCTACACGCACGCAACAGGCAGGTTGAGAAAACTACACCAGAAGAATAAGAAACAAATCGCGAGCGCGACATGTGAGCGCGCGGTCCATTCCAGCAGCATCTCCGGATGCTCCGGCGGATCGACCGATCGACACGGAGACGGGGACAATCGAATCTTGCCAGCCGTACCTTGGCGGTGTGGGGAAGACGATGGGGCAGCTGGCCCTCGAGGCGGTACTCGTGCATCACCCACGGCGTCTTCCCACCGCTGGGGGCGCGGCCGGTGTAGAAGACGAGCGTCTTCTTCATGCCGACGAGGACGGCGTCCCGGCCCTTGCCGCGGAAGATCTCCTTGTCCTTCCCCGTCGCCTTCCAGTACCCCTTCTTCGTAGCCCGGTTGGTGCGCGTTCCCGTCGGGTACTTCCGACCCTTGTGCACGAAGAAGAACCACTCCTTCTCCCCCATCTTCGCCTTCCCTGCAAAACCATAGAACCGGCCGGCCATGAGCGCGCTGCTTGCCTGGTGCCTGCAAATCCAATCAGATCAGACGAGGAGTAGTACTACTCACCCGGGAGCTCCCACGGCTCGTTCTTGTTGAGGTCGACGTCGGTGATCACCTGGCAGGAGAAGGATTCGCGGAGGACCTTGCGGGTGAGGTAGTGGGTGACCACCTCCTCGTCGGTGGGGTGGAACCGGAACCCCGGTGGAAGCGCCAGATCCATCACCGCCGTCACGTCCGACATCGCGGCGGCACCCTTTCGGATCTACTGCCTTGCTACGCTGAGGAAGAACTTGATGGGAGCGGGTGCTGAGGAGGAGTAGATATGTGGAGAGGTGATTGTCTGAACGGTTTGCGGTTTGGATGAGCGGCGGGGTGGGGGTGCTTATATAGCGTCAGGAATAGGATGGCTATAGTTGCTTCGTAGTAATTCCAAGGCAGTAAATTAATGCTCCTATGACCAAGCGGCTAAGCATGTCCGAATGAATCGCTCAAGATAACATCCTGGATAACGATTGCAATCATCTAGAGTTAATAGGTTGCTACATATCCCGCAAAATTTTAAAATAGGTTGCTAAAATGATTTTAAATCACGGATGCAACCAACGCAATTTGCGGCCCTATCTCCGTTCGGAAACTGCCCCGCAATTTGAATGCCGTTCTGAATCGCGGCAGATAACACTGAAATCATCAGAGATGGAGCATTTCCTGCCCCTAAATTCTTTCTTCCGCAATTTTAATCCTTGGTTGCTAATGATACTACTTCTGGATAAGCACTGTGTAATCACCAAGTGTTAACCTGCTAATGATAAGTGTTAATTCTATTTGACACACACACAATTATATAGCTGTTAATGATTATGTACACACCGTTTGGTCGTTAGTAGTGCACACGTCAGTGTCCCTGCTGTTTTTGTGTGTGACCGAGAAAAAGAGCGGCCGATAATTCATCCCAGAATTCCACTTGTACAGTCGTCATGAAAGATACCGGTAACAACAAGCCTTAACGTCTAGCTGTTTCTAGCGAGGTCGTCCATATGCTACCACAGAAAATTCAAAAAAAAAAACGGATGACGACTTCGGAAGTGAAAGCATACCGGTATGCGTTGTCGAATCGAGGGTTAAATCTGTAGTTTCAAGATCCTTTTCTCACTAACTGGACATGTACTGGTCCGAACAACACACAAAATGGCACGTGAAATGCACTATTTATATGCAGTGACTAATCAGGCCTAGCAGTTGAATCCACGGTAGAAGATTCGTATAGTGAAATACAAATTGATTTGATTTTGTCCAGAGGAAGAAATCCAAATGTTTCACAGTACAGAACAGTATGTACCACCATATATTGTACCTGCATTGTGCTCAGAGAATATGGGTTGAGAAACCGCGACCATTCTCTCTTACGCGAAGAGTAGACATGCCGTTTTAGGGTTCTACCGAGTTTATCTTACAGAAAAGTCTGCGGTTGATTTAAGTTTACAGTAAAATACAAATTGATTTGATTTTGTCCAGGGGAAGAAATCCAAATGTTTCACAGTACAGAATAGTATGTACCACAATATATTCTACTTGCATTGTGCTCAGAGAAAATGCGTTGAGAAACCGCGACCATTTTCTCTTACACGAATAGTACGCATACCGTTTTAGGGTTCTACCGAGTTTACCTTACAGAAAAGTCTGCGATTGATATAAGTTTATCAATAATAAGTCTCCTTTCTTCTAGTTCTTTTTTTAATGTTCTTTTCTTCTAATTGAAACATACTCCCTCCATCCTACAACTAGCTTGAAAAACGATCTTATATTGTGGGACGGAGGGAGTAGTAGTTTTGTCTGTTACTCTGAGAAAAAATGCAACCAAATACTTAGCCACTAAGCACTAGTATGTTATCAACGAGCTTAATCTTGACGCCTATAGTGCTTGGATCGGCGAGGATATACACTTATTTATGTACGCAAAGACTAAATCTTGAGTGCATTAAATGCACCCGGAATTAAAATTCCTATCTCGTATAATCAATTTGATTGGGGTGTAGTGGGCGGTACGGAAAAATCCGGCCATGACGCTGCGGAGCGCGCAGAATGCTTATGTCAGGCGTTGGCGAACGCGTATGCTGCCGTGGTTGGTCCAATCACAAAAAAAATGTGTAATTAATCGAGCAAATCATGCCATATCTGTAAACTAGATGCAGTTTCCTGGACATTTCTTCGCCTGTCCATGCCCTAGCTGCCTTTTCTGAGGCTGGAATATTATGCCATATCTGCAATCCATCCTAGATTGTTACTACCTCCGTCTCGGTGAATAAGTCATTCGCGTAGTTCTAGGTCGACGATTTAACTATCTAAATATGTATTATACGTGATAAAAAATATATATTTAGAAACTATATCCGTGTAGAAATCTTGTGATATATTTTTCATGACATATACCACATATTTAATGCCTTAAATCGATGACCTAGAACTACGCGAAGACTTATTCACCTGGACGGAGGTAGTAGTACGAAAAGGTCATCTAAATTTTGTTTGCGAAGTAATTAGCTTGCATGGAAAACTTCAGTAGTTCATTGGCACACAAAATCCAGCAGTTTCCTTGCACACAGCAATTCAGAGACCAGTGGGTACAGAACAATACCGAAGAAGATAATGCTATGCATGTACGCGATAATCAACTAATGACAATTAATTACCAAGCTATTTAGTGGCTAACACTTCCCATAATTGCTCATGGCTTTGTTGCTAGAAGCTGCACGACGGGGAATCTCAATCCACAAATATACGGCGTGGTGTTTGGTGGACCTGATCATCTCAGAGTCCCTGTCGCCGGCCACATTGTCAGTTTCCGGAAGCAGACAAGTCTTCCTCGTCATTCCTCGACAGCAACACTGTACCTTCCTCAGAGATCACGGATATGGATTGAAATGAAAGTTTCGTTGGCATTAAATTCTCACAACGTGACATATAAAACCCCCAACCTATGTTTCGTTGCCAATTTTAAACGTGGTTTTTGTATTGCTGTGGTCTGCCACGATCGCAGGCCGATTTGCTTGGTCCCAAAGGGCAGAAACGAAATGGAAATGCATGGCAGATGCAAAACCCTTCTCACCTAAGCATCTGCTGATCTAGTCCACGTATCCTTTTTGCTTGATTCTTCTCTCCTTTTTCGTGGCCAAAAGTAAGAAAGATAATTTGCTCTTTTTGTCCGGGCACGGGCGTAGTGCTATTTGTGCGTGAAGGGTGCAATCCACTGCAAAGAAACTGTTATGTTCGCTAGTGCAAGCATAGTAGTGTCAGTATGCGCTACTGCTGGTATCCCGTAGGATATATTTTTGCTAGTGGCCTACGAAAAGCATTTTCAGTTGAGTAACTCCTGGAAAGATTTCGGTGACTTGATCCACCCCGTATGAAAGTAGCAACGGTCGTGGCCTTCCATTGCGTGGCCGGTTACGTGGGTCCTGTCCCCGTCTTCATTTTGGACGGCGAGCGACGAGGCACCGCCGTCACCCGGCCCGGGTCCAGCTCAACGCTGTGCGCCGCAGCGACGTTTGTGACGGGATTCACGCCGCTTCCAGCTCACTCCAGCGTGCTGCTATTTCGGTGCCACCATCTCAGGATGCTCCGGCTGTGATCGGATAAGAGAACGTCTATAACCTTCCCTCAAAAAAAAGAGAACGTCTATAACCTAATTGAGGCAAAAAAACCTAATTAAAGCAAAAGGAAGGATGTTAAACAAAAGGATATGGAAATTCGATAAGTAGAAAGATTTCCGTCTACCAATCACGTTGGAGAAGTTATTTTGATCCCAAGATCTTTATAGAGGGCTTGAATTTCAGGGCATCGACGAACCGTTTCATCCAAGAGCTGGAAAATGCAGTCAACCGAAAGCCAGGAGACAAGGCACCCGGTCCGGACGGCTTTACCGGCGCCTTTTTCCCAAAAAGAAATATCCGGGTAAACAGGACGTTATGAAAGCCATTTACCTGTTCTTACGTTATGGAAAATGCCGTCAACCGAAAGCCGGGAGACAAGGCACCCGGTCCGGGCGGCTTTACCGGCACCTTTTCCATAAGAAAAAAATATCCGGGTAAACTGGACGTTATGGAAGCCATTTACTTATTCTAGAACCCCCCCATGTTTATCCAATTTTTTGAGTCTTAACTCCGCAAATCTTGTACCATCGCCTAAGAAAGCGGAGGTGGAAGTTAACACTGAGTATAGGTCTACTAGTCTAATTCACACCAAATCGGCTCTTGCTACATATGAACAAGCTCATTTCTAATGCTTAAAGTGCGTTCATCAAGAAAGAGAAACATTCACAAACCTTCATTAGAAACCTTGCACGAAGGCTCCAAAGAAATGAAAGCGCCCTCACGCCTCCAAGAGACCTTCTTCTCCGTCGAGGGACTCCGCCCCACGGGCAAAGGTGGCGGCTTTGGTGAGACAAGGCAGAGACATCCCCAAAGGACGTCTGGCGTGTAAACATGATCTTCCAAGGGCTTGAATCCAAGCACGCCCAGAAACAAGCTTCCCCATACAAAACTTCTCCTGCTTGTTCTGGATTTTTTTAGCTCGAAAATTTTGATTTTTCTGAAAAATATAAAACATGCAGAAAACAACAACTAGCACTACACACTTAATTAATAGGTAATTTCAGAAAAATAATAAAATTGGTGTCAGAACTATGCGAAAATGATATAAACATGCCATGAAAAAACAAAAAATTGTAGATATGTTTGAGACCTATTAGGTGCCTCGGCGTCAACAGAACACGTAAAACCCTAATTTAACCATATAGGATGTTTTTGCGGCAATGGAACCCGGCAAACCCTACTTTAAGCATCTTGGGTGCCTCGGCATCGATGGAGCACCTAAAACCCTAATTTAACCATCTATGGTGTCTCAGCGTTGATGGAAGACCTAAAATTAATGCATCCAACAACATCATATTTAAATTACAAGAAGGTTCACACACTCAAACTAACTTAGTTCTCATAAGCATATCAAGGAGGTTCACATACTCAAACTAAACATAGTTCAGAGGATTCATCACACACCGTAGTTCACATACTCAACCTAACAAGCCATAGTTCAAAGTTTTAGACTAAAGATTTGTTCAAAAGATACATAATGACTAAGATAATCAGATTATCTCTTATTCTTCATCACAAATGGCTTTGGTGCCCTTGAGCTTGATCTTGTTCTTTTGACAGGCTTTCACGAGGTCGACAATGCAAAACTCCAAGTTTCTCCTCTAAGTGTTTAGTTTTTCCTTCTCTTTCAGTTGTGTGAAAAATTCCTAACGACACTGGCTTGAGCAACCTGGGTGTGCTTCAACATGCTAACTCGTTCCTCCAGTTTAGTGTTCTCAACCTCCATTGCACCAAGCTCTTGCTTCAAATTTCCCATGTTGTTGTCCAAAACAAAGATCTTCTCTCTTCATTGTCCCTTCAACTCTATTGATAGTTGTATTCTTGAGCACTCTTCTCCTGGGACATCGACAACCAACTTGGCATGGTTGTCCTCTATTTTCATGTTCTCTTTCATAACATTGTGACACTAGATGAATGTTCCAGGCGTGCAAGCCTATTAGTATGCTTGTTCTCGTCAAATAAACCTCTTAACATGTGGAGAGCATTCTGCAGTGAGTCTGGCCACTCCTGATCTACCCACTGAAATATTCCATAGTTTCTCCCCTCCTGCAATAGTTAACAAATTTATCCGATGGTTAAAATTGTTAAATTTCTTCCTTGTCTACATTAATCAGTGCCTACTATACATGTTCAGTACCCTTTGCCGAATTAATGAATAGCACAGTTTACAAATTGGATGAATAACGCAAAAATAGAATGATTCACCTCTAATTCCTAAAATTAAAAGGCCAGAAACTAAATGACATACATAATCAGAGTTGAGACCATTACAATTTTATTATCATGATCTACTATCACAACATGACCACATCACCATTAGATTCATGCTAAACAAAAGAATTGCAATGGACAACACATGAACAGTGAACCCTAGAACAATTTGGAAACTTATTATCAAAGACAGGTCAGTGGCCATTGATACATCTCCAACATATCTATATTTTTTATATACTATCATATTATCAGTTTTATATGTTTTATATTATTTTTCTGGACTAACTTATTAATTTAGTGCCCAATGCAAGTTCCTGTCTTTTGCTTGTTTCTGGTTTCGCTAAAAATCCATATATATGAAGGTCCACATACGATGCCAAATTTTCACATTTTTTCTAGCCAATGAAGGACCCTAGAAGCTTCAGGAGAGGTCGAGGGGACCTACGAGGCAGCCACATGGCCTAGTGGCGCAGCTAGGGGGTGGTCATGCCACCTGCCCATGTGGCCCCCCTAAGCCTCCGTTTGACCTAATTTGTAGCCTATAAAATCACATAAATCCCGAAACCCTCAGAAGCAAACCCGAAAAAATATCTCCACCGCAAGCCTCTGTTCTGAAGCGATCCCATCTGGAGCCCTGTTCTGGTGCTCTGCCGGAGTGGGAAGCCATCATGGCAAGCCTCTTCATCAACCTTGCTGCCTCCATGATGATGTGTGAGTAGTTATTTTGGAACCTGCGGTTCCATAGTAGTAGCTAGATAGCTTATTCTCCATGTCTCTCTTTTGGATCTTCAATACATTGATCTCCTATGAGTTCAACCCACTTTAATTGTTGTGGTGTGTTTGTTGGGATTCGATGATTTGTCGATTTGTGATCATATTGTTCATTGAATATAATTGAACCTTTTGTAGTTTGTTTGTTGTATGATTGAGTAGCTATGTATGCTTTTTGAGTTATTTGTCTTCTCTGGCCAGGATAGATCAATTGTTCTTTAGAGGGAGTGGTGCATAGTAGTGGGTTCAACCTCACGGTGCTCTTGCCCAGTGATAAAAGGGGCAAATGCACGTGATGTGTTGTTGCTAATAAGGATAAAACGACAGAGATTGATCTTATTTCTAGGTTTCTTTCTGTCTACATCATGTCATCTTGCTTATTGCTTTAGTTTGTTCTTCATTAAAATTGATACTTTGAGATGCATGCTGGATAGTGGTCCTCGGGTGGAGTAATAGCAGTATATGCACTTGAATTGTTGTCTACTTGTCACGGACGTGATGCCTATACAAGATTATGCTACGAATGATCATAGTTATGAATGTTACGTATGTGTCAATTCCCAACAGTAATTTTTTACCATGCCACTACTTGCTTTCGACAGAGAAGTCCCTAGTGAACTTGTGGTGCCTTGGACCATTCTCCATTAATACTTGATGGCCCACAAGTATAGGGGACCAACCATAGTCCTTTTGATAAGTAAGAGTGTTCAACCCAACGAGGGGCAAAATGAATCAATAAGCGGTTTTCAACAAGATATTCTCTGCAAGTGTTGTCAAAGTAGTTGTGACAGATATTTTGATAGCAATATAATTTGTAGAAGGTAATAAGTACCAAATGTAACAAGGTGCAGCAAGGTTGCCCAATCATTTTTATTGCAAAGTACAAGCCGGAAGTATTTCTTATAGTGACCAAAAGGTTCTCGAGGACACGTGTGGATTTTGGCTAGTTAATTTCATCAAGATTCATTGACTCGTGTTCATTGATTTGAAAATTTATTATGTGGATAGACCAGTGCTAAGATATTGTTCTTACTTGGACAAACAACCTACTTATGATTATGCCCTCTCGCAAGCATCCACAACTATAGTAGAGGAATTAAGATAAATCTAACTATAGCATGAAATATATGGATCCAAATTAGTCCCTTACAAAATAGCGCATAAAATAGGGTTTAAGCTTTTGTCACGCTCACAACCCATCATCTACTTACTAATTCCACAATGCCTTCCCCTAGGCCCAAGTATGGTAATGTGTCATGTGTAGTGGCCATTCACACGACACCACCAGAGGAAAAATAACATAACCCATCATCAAAACATGGAACATAACCCAACTTCGCATGATTACTTATAATAAGACTTATCCCATATCCTCAAGAACACACGGAACTACCCACACAAATCATATTCATGTTCATGATCAGAGGACAATAATGTATGATTAATAATCTGAACATATAATCTTCCACCAAGTAAACAACTCACATCAACTACAAGATGTAATCAACACTACCAGCAACCCAAAGGTACCAATCTGAGATATTGAGACAAAGATTGAATACAAGAGATGTACTACGGTTTGCAGATAAGATGGTGATGGTGCCAATGTTGATGGAGATGAGTCCTCCCACAATGAGATTATCGTTGGTGATGATGACGGCTTTGATTACCCCCTCCCAGAGGAAAGTATTGAAGGAAATATGTCCTAGAGGCAATAATAAAGTTGTTATTTATATTTCCTTATATCATGATAAATGTTTATTATTCATGCTAGAATTGTATTAACCGAAAATTTAGTACATGTGTGAATACATAGACAAACAGTGTACTAGTATGCCTCTACTTGACTAGCTCGTTAATCAAAGATGGTTAAGTTTCTTAACCATAGACATGAGTTGTCATTTGATGAACGGGACCACATCATTAGAGAATGATGTGATTGACTTGACCCATCCGTTAGCTTAGTGATACGTCTCCAACATATCTATAATTTTTGATTGCTCCATGCTATATTATCTACTGTTTTGGACATTATTCGGCTTTATTATCCACTTTTATATTAATTTTGGGACTAACCTATTGACCCAAAGCCCAGTGCCAGTTCTTGTTTTTCCCTTGTTTCAGTGTTTCGCAGAAAAGGAAAATCAAACGGAGTCCAATTGACCTGAAACTTCACGGAACTTATGTGTGGAAGGAAAGCAACACAGAGGACTTGGAGTCCACGTAAGGGAAGCAACAAGGAAGCCACGAGGCAGGTGGGCGCGCCCACCCCCTGGGCGCGCCCTCCACCCTCGTGGCTCCCCTGACGTACTTCTTCCTCCTATATATATCCATATACCGTAAAACGATTGGGGAGCACAATAGATCGGGAGTTCCGCCGCCAGAAACCTCCGTAGCCACCGAAAGCCAATCTAGACCCGTTCCGGCACCCTGCCGGAGGGGGAATCCCTTTTCGGTGGCCATATTCATCATCCCGGTGCTCTCCATGATGAGGAGGGAGTAGTTCTCCCACGGGGCTGAGAGTATGTACCAGTAGCTATGTGTTTGATCTCTCTCTCTCTCTCTCTCGTGTTCTTGAGGTGATACGATCTTGATGTATCATGAGCTTTGCTATTATATTTGGATCCTATGATGTTTTCTCCCCCCCTCTACTCTCTTGTAATGGATTGAGTTTTCCGTTTGAAGTTATCTTATCGGATTGAGTCTTTAAAGATTTGAGAACACTTGATGTATGTCTTTCCGTGCGTATCTTGGTGACAATGGGATACCACGTGATTCACTTGATGTATGTTTTGGTGATCAACTTGCGGGTTCCTCCCATGAACCTATGCATAGGGGTTCGCACACGTTTTCATCGTGATTCTCCGGTAGGAACTTTGGGGCCCGCTTTGAGGTTCTATGTGTTGGTTGAATAGATGAATCTGAGATTGTGTGATGCATATCGTATAATCATACCCACGGATACTTGAGGTGACATTGGAGTATCTAGGTGACATTAGGTTTTGGATGATTTGTGTCTTAAGGTGTTATTCTAGTACGAACTCTAGGGCTGTTTGTGACACTTATAGGAATAGCCCAACGGATTGATTGGAAAGAATAACTTTGAGGTGGTTTCGTACCCTACCATAATCTCTTCGTTTGTTCTCCACTATTAGTGACTTTGGAGTGACTCTTTGTTGCATGTTGAGGGATAGTTATGTGATGCAAGTATGTTATTATTGTTGAGAGAACTTACACTAGTGAAAGTATGAACCCTAGGCCTTGTTTCAACGCATTGCAATACCGTTGATGCTCACTTTTATCATTAGTTACCTTGCTGTTTTTATATTTTCAGATTACAAAAACCTATATCTACTATCCATATACCACTTGTATCACCATCTCTTCGCCGAACTAGTGCACCTATACAATTTACCATTTTATTGGGTATGTTGGGGACACAAGAGACTCTTTGTTATTTGGTTGCAGGGTTGCTTGAGAGAGACCATCTTCATCCTACGCCTCCTACGGATTGATAAACCTTAGGTCATCCGCTTGAGGGAAATTTTCTACTGTCCTACAAACCTCTGCACTTGGAGGCCCAAGAACGTCTACAAGAAGAAGGTTGTGTAGTAGACATCAAGCTCTTTTCTGGCGCCGTTGCCGGGGAGATGAGTGCTTGAAGGTATATCTTTAGATCTTGCAATTGAGTCTTTTAGTTTCTTGTTTTATCACTAGTTTAGTTTATAAAAGAAAATTACAAAAAAAATGGAATTAAGTTTGCCTCATACGCTCCATCTTTTTAATATCTTTCGTGAGAATGATGGAAAGGAAAATTGTGCCAAAGTGTTAGAAGAAGAATGCATTAAAATGTTTGGCACTAAATATTTGAATGATGAGCATGATTGCAATGTTGTTAGTATGAATTCCTTGAATATCCATGATGCTAATGATATGCCAAGCCACAAGCTTGGGGAAGCTATGTTTGATGAAGATGATATTTTTTGTCCCCCAAGTTTTGATGAGCAAATTTATTATGATGAAAGCATGCCTCCCATTTATGATGATTATGTTGATGAAAGTGGTTTCAGAGAGGTCATGACTTTATTTAGTGATGATTCCACTTTCAGAAGAGGTTCCAATTAATTATGAGAACAAAGTTGCTAGCTATGATGATTATTGTGATGACTTGTATGCTATAAAGAATAATGATATCCATGAAACTTGTCATCATGATTTCAATTTTCAATTGGATTATGCCTCACACGATAGTTATTTTGTTGAGTTTGCTCCCACTACTATTCATGAGAAGAAATTTGCTTATGTGGAGAGTAATAAAAATTCTATGCTTGTGCATCATGAATATAGTGCTTTATATGATAGTTATATTGTTTAATTCATTCATGATTCTACTGAAAATTATTATGAGGGAGGAATATATGCTCGTAGGAATTGCAATAATATCAAGTTTCCTCTCTATGTGCTTAAAGTTTTGAAGTTATGCTTGTTTTGCTTTAATATGCAAGTTGATTCTTGTTCCCACAAGTTGTTTGCTCACAAAATCCCTATGCATAGGAAGTGGGTTAGACTTAAATGTGCTAGTCATATTCTTCGTGATGCTCTCTTTATGTTTCAATTCTTATCCTTTATGTGAGCATTGTTGAAATCATCATGCCTAGCTAGGGGCGTTAAACGATAGCGCTTGTTGGGAGGCAACCCAATTTTATTTTTGTTCCTTGCTTTTTGCTCCTGTTTAGTAATAAATAATTCATCTAGCCTCTGTTTAGATGTGGTTTTATGTTTTAATTAGTGTTCGTGCCAAGTAGAACCTTTGGGAAGACTTGGGTGAAGTCTTTATGATCATGCTGTAAAAAACAGAAAATTTAGCGCTCACGAGAATTGCTGCCATTTTTATTTGGAGAGTGATATTTAGTTAATTATTTTTGCAAATGATTAATAGATAAATTCCTAAGGTCCAGCAATTAATTTTAGAATTTTTGGGGTTCTATAAGTATACATTTGATCCAGATTACTACAGAATGTTCTGTTTTTGATGTGTTGTTTGCTTATTTTGATGAATCTATGAGTAGTATCGGAGGGTATGAACCATAGATAAGTTGGAATACAGTAGATATTACACCAATAGGAATTTATAATGAGTTCATTACAGTACCTTATGATGGTGATTTGCTTTCTTATACTAACGGAGCTTACGAGTTTTCTTTTAAGTTTTGTGTTGTGAAGTTTTCAAGTTTTGGGTAAAGATTCGATGGACTATGGAATAAGGAGTGGCAAGAGCCTAAGCTTGGGGATTCCCAAGGCACCCCAAGGTAATATTCGAGTACAACCAAGAGCCTAAGCTTGGGGATGCCCCGAAAGGCATCCCCTCTTTCGTCTTCGTTCATCGGTAACTTTACTTGGAGCTATATTTTTAGTCGCCACATGATATGTGTTTTGCTTGGAGTATCATTTTATTTTATTTTGTTTTGCTTGATGTTTGAATAAAATACCAAGATCTAAAATTATTAAATGTTAGAGAGTCTTCACATAGTTTCATAATTATTCAACTACTCATTGATCTTCACTTTTATCTTTCGAAGTAGTTTGTCATTTGCTCTAGTGCTTCCCTTATATCTTTTTAGAGCACGGTGGTGGTTTTATTTTGAAGAAATAGATGTATTCTTGTGCTTCACTTATATTATTTGGAGAGTCTTAAATAGCATGGAAATTTGCTTAAATAATCCTAATATGCTAGGCATCCAATTATAGTAAAAACTTTCATATAAGTGTATTGAATACTAAGAGAAGTTTGATGCTTTATGGTTGTTTTGAGATATGGAGGTAATAATATCAAAGTCGTGCTAGTTGAGTAGTTGTGAATTCGAGAAATGCTTGTGTTGATGTTTGCAAGTCCTGTAGCATGCACGTATGGTGAACGTTGTGTAACAAATTTGAAACATGAGGTGTTATTTGATTGTATTCCTTATGAGTGGTGGTCGGGGACGAGCGATGGTCTTTTCCTACCAATCTATCCCCCTAGGAGCGTGCGCGTAGTGCCGAGGTTTTTGATGACTTGTAGATTTTTGCAATAAGTATGTGAGTTCTTTATGACTAATGTTGAGTCCATGGATTATACGCACTCTCACCCTTCCATCATTGCTAGCCTCTTCGGTACCGTGCATTGCCCTTTCTCACATTGAGAGTTGGTGCAAACTTCGCCGGTGCATCCAAACCCCGTGATATGATACGCTCTTTCACACATAAACCTCCTTATATCTTCCTCAAAACATCCACCATACCTACCTATTATGGCATTTCCATAGCCATTCCGAGATATATTGCCATGCAACTTTCCACCATTCCATTTATTATGACACGCATCATCATTGTCATATTGCTTTGCATGATCATGTAGGTGACATCATATTTGTGGAAAAGCCACCGTTCATAATTTTTCATACATGTCACTCTTGATTCATCGCAATCCTGGTACACCGCCGGAGGCATTCGTATAGAGTCATACTTTGTTCTAGTATCGAGTTGTAATCATTGAGTTCTAAATAAATAGAAGTGTGATGATCATTATTTTCTAGAGCATTGTCCCAAGTGAGGAATAAAAAGAGAGAAAGGCCATTAAAAAGAGGAGGCCCAAAAAAAGAGAAAGGCCATAAAAAAAGAAGGCCCAAAAATGAGAGAAAAAGAGAGAAGGGGCAATGCTACTATCCTTTGCCACACTTGTGCTTCAAAGTAGCGCCATAATCCTCATGATAGAGAGTCTCTTGTCTTGTCACTTTCATATACTAGTGGGAATTTTTCATTATAGAACTTGGCTTGTATATTCCAATAATGGGCCTCCTCAAGTGCCCTAGGTCTTCGTGAGCAAGGAAGTTGGATGCACACACACTTAGTTTCTTTTGTTGAGCTTTCATACATTTATAGCTCTAGTGCATCCACTGCATGGCAATCCCTACTCCTTGCATTAACATCAATCGGTGGGCATCTCCATAGCCCATTGATTAGCCTCGTTGATGTGAGACTTTCTCCTTTTTTGTCTTCTCCACATAACCCCCATCATCATATTCTATTCCACCCATAGTGCTATGTCCATGGCTCGCGCTCATATATTGCGTGAAAGTTTATAGATTTGAGATTACTAAAGTATGAAACAATTGCTTGGCTTGTCATCGGGGTTGTGCATGAGAGCATTCTTGTGTGACAAAAATGGAGCATGACTAAACTACATGATTTTGTACGGATGAACTTTCTTTGGCCATGTTATTTTGAGAAGACATAATTGCTTAGTTAGTATGCTTGAAGTATTATTATTTTTATGTCAATATGAACTTTTAACTTGAATCTTTCGGATCTGAATATTCATGCCTCAATTAAGAAGAATTACATTGAAATTATGCCAAGTAGCATTCCACATCAAAAATTCTGTTTTTATCATTTACCTACTCGAGGACGAGCAGGAATTAAGCTTGGGGATGCTTGATATGTCTCCAACGTATCTATAATTTTTGATTGCTCCATGCTATATTATCTACTGTTTTGGACATTATTGGGCTTTATTATCCACTTTTATATTAATTTTGGGACTAACTTATTGACCCAGAGCCCAGTGCCAGTTCCTGTTTTTCCCTTGTTTCAGTGTTTCGCAGAAAAGGAAAATCAAACGGAGTCCAATTGACTTGAAACTTCACGGAACTTATTTTTGGAAGGAAAGCAACACGGAAGACTTGGAGTCCACGTAAGGGAAGCAACGAGGAAGCCATGAGGCAGGGGGGCGCGCCCTCCACCATCATGGCTCCCCTGACGTACTTCTTCCTCCTATATATATATATCCATATACCATAAAACGATTGGGGAGCATAATAGATCGGGAGTTCCGCCGCCAGAAGCCTCCGTAGCCACCGAAAGCCAATCTAGACCCGTTCCGGCACCCTGCCGGAGGGGGAATCCCTCTCCGGTGGCCATCTTCATCATCCCGGTGCTCTCCATGACGAGGAGGGAGTAGTTCTCCCTCGGGGCTGAGGGAATGTACCAGTAGCTATGTGTTTGATCTCTCTCTCTCTCTCTCTCTCTCTCTCGTGTTCTTGAGGTGATACGATCTTGATGTATCGCGAGCTTTGCTATTATATTTGGATCCTATGATGTTTTCTCCCCCCTCTACTCTCTTGTAATGGATTGAGTTTTCCCTTTGAATTTATCTTATCGGATTGAGTCTTTAAAGATTTGAGAACACTTGATGTATGTCTTGCCGTGCGTATCTGTGGTGATAATGGGATACCACGTGATTCACTTGATGTATGTTTTGGTGATCAACTTGCGGGTTCCGCCCATGAACCTATGCATAGGGGTTGGCACACGTTTTCGTCATGATTCTCCGGTAGGAACTTTGGGGCACTCTTTGAGGTTCTATGTGTTGGTTGAATAGATGAATCTGAGATTGTCTGATGCATATCGTATAATCATACCCACGGATACTTGAGGTGACATTGGAGTATCTAGGTGACATTATGGTTTTGGTTGATTTGTGTCTTAAGGTGTTATTCTAGTACGAACTCTAGGGCTGTTTGTGACACTTATAGGAATAGCCCAACTGATTGATTGGAAAGAATAACTTTGAGGTGGTTTCGTACCCTACCATAATCTCTTCATTTGTTCTCTGCTATTAGTGACTTTGGAGTGACTCTTTGTTGCATGTTGAGGGATAGTTATGTGATCCAAGTATGTTATTATTGTTGAGAGAACTTGCACTAGTGAAAGTATGAACCCTAGGCCTTGTTTCAATGCATTGCAATACCGTTTACGCTCACTTTTCTCATTAGTTACCTTGCTGTTTTTATATTTTCAGATTACAAAAACCTATATCTACTATCCATATACCACTTGTATCACCATCTCTTCATCAAACTAGTGCACCTATACAATTTACCATTATATTGGGTGTGTTGGGGACACAAGAGACTCTTTGTTATTTGGTTACAAGGTTGCTTGAGAGAGACCATCTTCATCCTACGCCTCCTACTGATTGATAAACCTTAGGCCATCCACTTGAGGGAAATTTGCTATTGTCCTACAAACATCTGCACTTGGAGGCCCAACAACGTCTACAAGAAGAAGGTTGTGTAGTAGACATCACTTAGCACTATGATTGTTTAAGTTTATTGCTATTGCTTTCTCCATGACTTATACATGTTCTTGTGACTATGAGATTATGCAACTCCCGAATACCAGAGGAACACTTAGTGTGCTATCAAACGTCACAACGTAACTGGGTGACAAAAAAGATGCTCTACAGGTGTCTCCGATGGTGTTTGTTGAGTTGGCATAGTTCGAGATTAGGATTTGTCACTCCGATTGTCGGAGAGGTATCTCTAGGCAATCTCGGTAATACACATCACTATAAGCCTTGCAAGCAAAGTGACTAATGAGTTAGTTGTGGGCTGTTGCATTACGGAATGAGTAAAGAGACTTGCCGGTAATGAGATTGAACTAGGTATTGAGATACCGATGATCAAATCTCGGGCAAGTAACATACCGATGACAAAGGAAACAACTTATGTTGTTATGCGGTTTGACCGATAAAGATCTTTGTAGGCGGCGGCCTTCCTCAGGGCAACGCTCCAAGCGGCGGCCTTCCTCGTCGAAGACCTTGAAGAGCAGCATGGAGGCGTCGTCGTACACAAAGTGGATCGCGAGGGCGCCCTCCGCGCGGCAGACTCGGGCAATCTTGCCCCACCCTCGGGTCATGAAGATCCTCCCGGAGGCGATGACTTCAATTTCCGCTCCCGTCGCCCGGGCGTCACAGTCGGCGTGCTGCTGCCAAAACTCGAGGGGTCCGCTTGGCGGCATCTCTGCTCGGGGGCATCGCCGCCCACAACACGAACTCGCGCGAAGAGTCCGCAGCATGGACCCCTGGGGCGACGATGTGCGCCTCTGCAGTGCGGCGGCCACGGCCCAGGCGCGGGCGGCGGCGCTCATCGCTCCTCCTCCGGACACGTCAGCGTGAGCATACAAGGGAAACGGGTATCCAGGAGGCGGCCTCTCATGCCAAGGCCGCGACACCACCGGCCTCACGACCATCTCATGGCGTTGAGACCTCCTCTTCTTTGGCAGGAGCAGCTCGGGCTCGGTGAGCGGACCCTTGCCCTTCTCTGCGGCCGAGAACCTCTGAATCGGTGCCATGACTGCACCAGCAAGGAGTGGAGCGAGGAAGGAGAAGAAGCGGGAGAGGCAGAGAAGAGACGGGTGATGGGGCTCCACCCCCACCTCCCATTTATAGCCAAGGGGAGGCCAACCGCCGGCCTCCATGATCCAAGGTAATAATGATGGATTTTCCTTGCATGTAGCAGGGACTTGTCAAGTCGAGCAGTTGCCGAGGCTGCGTGGGGAAGCGGAGACGCCCACGTCCAATCAACCGCCACGCGTCGACCAAGGCCGCAGGCTATTGGGGCCCGCGGCGCTCCGCACTTGCCCCTTGGCTCGCCTCAAAGTCAAGCCCGAGCGCGCCTTGGGCCCGGGGGCTACTGTTGGCATTCTAGGAACGGGGGTCCCCAGACTTGCCTGCCTGCGGCCCACGGCATGGCTCTGCGAGCGGGCCCGTACGGCCCATCTTCACCAACAAGCATTCAAGACCCTCGCAAGGGGCCAAGCCTCGCGAGGCATACGACACAAGACCTCCTCAGGAGTGGCCTCACCAGGCCGGCTCGCGTGGGGCAGAGAGATCAAGGCCAGGCAAACCTCACGAGGTTCCAATGACGTGAGCCATGACGACCAAGGCCAGGTGGGTGCCAGCATGCACAGTGTCCTTGTTTCCTCTTTGGTGCTAAGGAGGCAAGCGCAGACGCAGAGTACCGAGGCGTCAAGGAAAGGTTTCCATATCGATGCAACAAGACCAAGATCAGAAGGATGGCAAGACGAGGGTCACCGTGGAGCCCAAGACAACGTCACCACCAGAGCCTTTGGCAGGCGAAGACAACTTTTGTCAGGATAAGCTATACTAGCTGTCCCCTTTCAAATTGGTCGTTGTTGGCTCCCTTCCCGCTCAATATTTTAAGGGAGGACCAGGGCCTCTATAAATAGGACTAGCCACCATAGTAGGAGGGGGATCCGACGGATCGGGAACTCGTCTCGGAGAGATCCTAACAACCACAAGTCCACCAAGCACAAGAGCACCTCTCCCTAGGAGGTTGTTCTTCCCCTTGTACTGTTCATCCTCAGCCCAAGAGGCAATCCACCACCACACTGGAGTAAGGTATTACACCACAACGGTGGCTCGAACTAGTATAAATCTTGTGTCCCTTGTGTAGCGAGTTCGTCGAGTTAGTCCCTGAGATGTTAGCGAAGTTAGGATGTGGATCGGTAGGGGAGATCTTCGCGCGCACCCCAGTGTTCAAACCTTGAGGGTTTTGCCGGACCCTGTGATCCGACATTTGGCGCGCCAGGTAGGGGTGCGCCAAAGCTTCCCTTCCGTCGCTCCGTGTCCCGTTGCTTCATCGTCTCCATGGTGGACGCTCGCCGCGCTCGCGCTGAGCGCCGGCCTGCCCTCGCCGCCCGCATCGCTCAGATGGCCCCTGTCCGCGGGTCACCCCGTCGTTCTCCGTCGCCTGCCACCAACGCCGCCATCGGCCCGGCGGGGAACGAGCAGCAAGCATCCTCGCTGCACCCCTCAGTGCAGCGGGACGGCCGCACCGCCACTCCATCGCTGACCCCGGCCGGTTCGTCCTCCCACGCTCGTCGCCCTCCCATGGACGCGCAGGCTGCTCTGTGCATGGCGCGCGAGCTCCTGTGCTACCGCCCCGTCGACGACCTCTACGAGGAATGGCTCGACCGCATCGCCGAGCTCGTCAGCGCTGCAGGGGGCTCCCCTGCGCCGTCCCTCTTGCTGCCTCACCCTCCGCCAGCCACGAGCGGCGTGGCCCATGGAGTGCCTCCACCACATCTGCCCCAAGACGGAGCTTGGCGCCCAGGTGCGCAGCCCCACGGCTCGACCTGCCACGTCCGGCGCCCGCGCAAGAAGAAAGAAGCTGCCAAGAAGTCCCTCGGCAACGAGAAAACACCCCCGCGCTCCCTGTGCCACCATGGCAAGACCGCGTGCCACCTGCGGCGGCGGTGCGCGGACTGCATCAAGGGCAAGTTCTCCACCAATGCAGAGTCCCGGTGACCACGGCAGGCTACCGCGCCTTCACCCCTAAGCTGCGTAGCGTCGCTTTGTTGGGCAAGTTCTTCAAGCCGAATCTACTTCCTCGCTATGACGGCACCCCCGACCCAGCAGAGTTCCTGCAGCTCTACGAGCTGAGCATCGAGGTGGCCAACGGCGACGAGAAAGTCATGGCGAACTGGTTCCCCATGGCTCTTAAGGATGGTGCCCGCTCCTGGCTCCTGAACCTGCCTCCAGGCTCGATCTCCTCCTGGAAGGAGATGCGCGACCGTTTTGTTGCCAACTTCCAGGGCACTCGCGACTGCCCACCGGCTACGGGTGACCTACGCCGCGTCAAGCAACAACCAGGAGAGACCCTCCAAAAGTACATCCAGCGCTTCAACAATATTCGCCTCAAGATCCCCAAGGTGACGGACGAGGCCATCATCTCCGCCTTCTCTGATGGCGTCTGCGACGTCAAGACGAAGGAGGAGCTCGCCATCCATGAGGAGTTGTGCACGTCTCTGGAGCTGTTCAACCTGGCGAGCAAGTGCGCAAGAGCTGAGGAGGGGCGCCTCTACCTCCTCGAGCTCCCGGTTGCAGACCCGAAGGAGAAGAAAGCCAAGCCAAAGACATGAAACGCAAGGGACCTGCATAGACACAACACTAACGACTGTCAAGAGATCAGAGCCATTCGAGAAGGACACCTCGGTCGACGCCTCGAACGCAACGACCGGAGCTATGGACGAGGAGGAGGACGTGGTGGCGGACGCTGGGATGATCGTGGCCCGCGCCAGGAGTGGCGTGACAGGCCTCGTGAGGACTGATGTCTACTACACAACCTTCTCCTTGTAGACATTGTTAGGCCTCCAAGTGCAGAGGTTTGTAGGACAGTAGCAAATTTCCCTCAAGTGGATGACCTAAGGTTTATCAATCCGTGGGAGGCGTATGATGAAGATGGTCTCTCTCAAACAACCCTGCAACCAAATAGCAAAGAGTCTCTTGTCTCCCCAACACACTCAATACAATGGTAAATTGTATAGGTGCACTAGTTCAGCGAGGAGATAGTGATACAAGTGCAATATGGATGGTAGATATAGGTTTTTGTAATCTGAAAATATAAAAACAGCAATGTAGCAAGTGGTAAAAGTGAGAGTAAACGGTATTGCAATGCTAGGAAACAAGGCCTAGGGTTCATACTTTCACTAGTGCAAGTTCTCTCAACAGTAATAACATAATTGGATCATATAACTATCCCTCAACATGAAACAAAGAGTCACTCCAAAGTCACTAATAGCGGAGAACAAACGAAGAGATTGTGGTAGGGTACGAAACCACCTCAAAGTTATCCTTTCTGATCAGACTATTCAAGAGTCCTTAGTAAAATAACACGAAGCTATTCTTTCCGTTCAATCTATCCTAGAGTTCGTACTAGAATAACACCTTAAGACACAAATCAACTAAAACCCTAATGTCACCTATATACTCCAATGTCACCTCAAGTATCCGTGGGTATGATTACACGATATGCATCATACAATCTCAGATTCATCTATTCAACCAACACAAAGAACTTCGAAGAGTGCCCCAAAGTTTCTACCAGAGAGTCAAGACGAAAACGTGTGCCAACCCCTATGCATAAGTTCACGAGGTCACGGAACTCGCAAGTTGATCACCAAAACATACATAAAGTGAATCACATGATATCCCATTGTCACCACAGATAAGCACGTGCAAGACATACATCAAGTGTTCTCAAATCCTTAAAGACTCAATCCGATAAGATAACTTCAAAGGGAAAACTCAATCCATTACAAGAGAGTAGAGGGGAAGAAATATCATAAGATCCAACTATAATAGCAAAGCTCGCGATACATCAAGATCGTACCACCTCAAGAACATGAGAGAGAGAGATCAAACACATAGCTACTGGCACATACCCTCAGCCCCGAGGGTGAACTACTCCCTCCTCGTCATGGAGAGCGTCGTGATGATGAAGATGGCCACCGGAGAGGGATTCCCCCCTCCGGCAGGGTGCCGGAACGGGTCTAGATTGGTTTTCGGTGGCTACGGAGGCTTCTGGCGGTAGAACTCCCAATATATTCTGTTCCCCGATGTTTTTAGGGTATATGGACATATATAGGCGAAAGAAGTCGGTCAGGGGAGCCACGAGGGGCCCACGAGGGTGGGGGCACGCCCAGGGGTAGGGCAAGCCTCCCTGACTCGTGGCTTCCTCGAAGCTTCCCTGTTGTCTACTCCAAGTCTCCTGGATTGCCTCCGTTCCAAAAATAAGTTCCGTGAAGTTTCAGGTCAATTGGACTCCGTTTGATTTTCCTTTTTTGTGATACTCTAAAACGAGGAAAAAACAGAAACTGGTACTGGGCTCTAGGTTAATAGGTTAGTCCCAAAAATCATATAAAATAGCATATAAATGCATATAAAAGATCCAAGGTTGATAATATAATAGCATGGAACAATCAAAAATTATAAACACATTGGAGATGTATCAAGCATCCCCAAGCTTAATTCCTACTCGTCCTCGAGTAGGTAAATGATAAAAACAGAATTTTTGATATGGAATGCTACTTAACATATTTATCCAAGTAATTCTCTTTATTGTGGCATGAATATTCAGATCCATAAGATTCAAGACAAAAGTTTAATATTGACATGAAAATAATAATACTTCAAGCATACCAACAAAGCAATCATGTCTTCTCAAAATAACATGGCCAAAGAAAGCCATCCCTGCAAAATCATATAGTCTGGCTATGCTCTATCTTCATCACACAAAATATTTAAATCATGCACAACCCCGATGACAAGCCAAGCAATTGTTTCATACTTTTGATGTTCTCAAACTTTTTCAATCTTCACGTAATACATGAGCGTGAGCCATGGATATAGCACTATAGGTGGAATAGAATGGTGGTTGTGGAGAAGACAAAAAGGAGGAAGATAGTCTCACATCAACTAGGCGTATCAACGGGCTATGGAGATGCCCATCAATAGATATCAATGTGAGTGAGTAGGGATTGCCATGCAATGAATGAACTAGAGCTATAAGTGTATGAAAGTTCAACAAAAGAAACTAGTGGGTGTGCATCCAACTCGCTTGCTCATGAATACCTACGACATTTTGAGGAAGCCCATCATTCGAATATACAAGCCAAGTTCTATAATGAAAGATTCCCACTAGTATATGAAAGTGACAACATAGGAGACTCTCTATCATGAAGATCATGGTGCTACTTTGAAGCACAATTGTGGTAAAAGGATAGTAGCATTGCCCCTTCTCTCTTTTTCTCTCTTTTTTTATTTTTTTATTTGGGCCTTTTTCTCTTTTTTTATGGCCTCTTTTTTTCTTTTTATTTATTTTTCATCCGGAGTTCATCCCGACTTGTGGGGGAATCATAGTCTCCATCATCCTTTCCTCACCTGGGACAATGATCTAATAATGATGATCATCACACTTTTATTTACTTACAACTCAAAAGTTACAACTCGATACTGGAACAACATATGACTCTATGTGAATGCCTCCGGCGGTGCACCGGGATGTGCAATGACTCATGAGTGACATGTATGAAAGAATTATGATTGGTGGCTTTGCCACAAATACGATGTCAACTACATTATCATGCAAAGCAATATGACAGTGATGGAGCCTGTCATAATAAACGGAACGGTGGAAAGTTGCATGGCAATATATCTCGGAATGGCTATGGAAATGCCATAATAGGTAGGTATGGTGGCTGTTTTGAGGAAGGTAAATGGTGGGTTTATGGTAAGTTGCGTGGTACTAGAGAGGCTAGCAATGGTGGAAGGGTGAGAGTGCGTATAATCCATGGACTCAACATTAGTCATAAAGAACTCACATACTTATTGCAAAAATCTATTAGTTATCGAAACAAAGTACTACGTGCATGCTCCTAGGGGGATAGATTGGTAGGAAAAGACCATCGCTCGTCCCCGACCGTCACTCATAAGGAAGGCAATCAATAAATAAATCATGCTCTGACTTCATCATATAACGGTTCACCATACGTGCATGCTACGGGAATCACAAACTTTAACACAAGTATCTCTCAGATTCACAACTACTCAAGTAGCATGACTCTAATATCACCATCTTAATATCTCAAAACAATCATCAAGTATCAAACTTCTCATAGTATTCAATGCACTTTATATGAAAGTTTTTATTATATCCGTCTTGGATGCCTATCATATTAGGACTAAATTCATAACCAAAGCAAATTACCATGTTGTTCTAAAGACTCTCAAAATAATATAAGTGAATCATGAGAGCTCATCTATTTCTTCAAAATAAAACCACCGCTGTGCTCTAAAAGGATATAAGTGAAGCACTTGAGCAAATGACAAACTACTCCAAAAGATATAAGTGAAGATCAATGAGTAGTCGAATAATTATGCAACTATGTGAAGACTCTCTAACATTTAATAATTTCATATCTTGGTATTTTATTCAAATAGTAAGCAAAACAAAAGAAAATAAAATGACACTCCAAGCAAAGCACATATCACGTGGTGAATAAAAATATAGCTCCAAGTAAAGTTACCGATGAACGAAGACGAAAGAGGGGATGCCATCCGGGGCATCCCCAAGCTTAGGCTTTTGGTTGTCCTTGAATTTTACCTTGGGGTGCCTTGGGCATCCCCAAGCTTAGGCTCTTGTCACTCCTTATTCCACAGTCCATCGAATCTTTACCCAAAACTTGAAAACTTCACAACACAAAACTTAACAGAAAACTCGTAAGCTCCATTAGTATAAGAAAATAAATCACCACTTAGGTACTGTTGTGAACTCATTCTAAATTCATATTGGTGTAATATATACTGTATTCCAACTCATATATGGTTCATACCCTCCGATACTACTCATAGATTCAACAAAATAAGCAAACAACATATAGAAAACAGAATCTGTCAAAAACTGAACAATCTATAGTAATCTGTAGGTTCCGAATACTTCTGTAACTCCAAAAATCCAGAGAAATTAGGAAGTCCCGTGAAATTTGTTTATTGATCTACTGCAGTTGGAATTGATATTTTATCGCTCTCTGGTAAAAAATGAAAATTATTCTCGTGAGCGCATACTTTCTGTTTTTTAAGCAAGATCGCAAAGACTTTCGCCAAGTCTTCCCAAAGGTTCTACTTGGCACAAACACTAATTAAAACATAAAACCACATCTAACCAGAGGCTAGATGAATTATTTATTACTAAACTGGAGCAAAAAGCAAAGAAAAAAAATAAAGTTGGGTTGCCTCCCAACAAGCGCTATCGTTTAACGCCCCTAGCTAGGCATGGTGATTTCAATGATGCTCACATAAAAGATAAGAATTGTAACATAAAGAGAGGATCATGAAGAATATGACTAGCACATTTAAATCTAACCCACTTCCTATGCATAGGGATTTTGTGAGCAAACAACTTGTGCGAACCATAATCAACTAGCATAGGAAGGGAAAACAAGCATAGCTTCAAGATTTTCAACATGTAGAGAAGAAACTTGATATTATTGCAATTCCTACAAGCATAAATTCCTCCCTCATAATAATTTTCAGTAACATCATGAATGAATTCAACAATATAACTATCACATAAAGCATTCTTTTCATGATCTACAAGCATAAAAATTTTATTACTCTCCACATAAGCAAAATTCTTCTCGTTCGGAATAGTGGGAGTATCATAAGAAACTTGAATACTATAAATTGTTTCCACATTAAAGGAGTAATGTTCAGAAAAAGGGTAATCATAATCATGAAAAGTTTTATAAATATAATCATCTCTACTTTTTATAGCATAAGTATCATCACAATAACATCATAAGTAGCAACTTTGTTCTCATCATAATCAATTGAAACCTCTTCCAAGATAGTGGAATCATTACTAAATAAAGTCATGACCTCTCCAAATCCACTTTCATAATTTTCACAATAAGATTCAACACCCTCCAAAATAGTGGGATCATTACTTCCTAAAGTTGACACTCTTCCAAACCCACTTTTATCAATATAATCATCATAAGTAGGAGGCATGCTATCATCATAATAAATTTGCATATCAAAACTTGGGAGGCTAGAAATATCATCTTCATTAAACATAGCATCCCCAAGCTTGGGAGAAATATTAATTGCAGCAAATATATTCTCAAACATGTCATTCTCGTCAAACATAGCATCCCCAAGCTTTGGCCTTTTCATATCATAAGCATAATCACTCTCGTCATGAATAATATGGATAGCAGCAATAGTATAGCAATTATCATCATCACAATGAGTAATAGGGGCAACATCATTTGGGAGGGATACCTTTTCACCTTTGCTCATTCGTCTTTTCTTTTTCTTCTTCACATTATGTGTGGGTTCAATACTCTTTTTGGAGCTCCTTATTGATGAGATTGGTTGATTAGAAGGCTCCTCCTTGTTACCTGATTCATCATAAGAAATAATAGGAGTATATTGGGAAGCCTATTCCCTTTCATTAGTATTCTCTTCATCCTCTATTTGTTTTATTTTCTTTATGTAATTGGCAATATAAGGATTTTCAATGCAATTCACCGCACAGTACATAAACATTTCTTCTAGATAAATATCGAGGAATTTCTCAAGATTATATTCTGGAACATGCTTAGTTATACGTTTGATTTCTTCATGACCCAAAAGAAAACTAAGTCCATTATGATGTGCAAGGGAAATCAAATCATCATAATTTTTGGACACGATACAATCATGGAACAATTTGCATCGGAGATTTAAATGACCATGTTCGTTGCAAAGTTCACAAGTATGGTGAAGAAATTTTAAATTTTTAGCACAAACATCTAGCCTCTCTTGCAACCACTTAGTTTCCAAATACTTATGCCTCTTGCAAAATCTATCTTCCCTATTTGGTGTGTACTTGCAAACTCTATGCACTCCACAGAAGTTGACATGCTTATAAGAGACATTTTCATCATGACTAGTGCAATCATCATTAGTACTAGGGATATTCAAGAATTTCATACTAACAACATTGCAACCATGGTCATCATTCAAAGATTTAGTGCCAAACATTTTAGATACTTCTTCTTCTAGCATTTGAGCACAATTTTCCTTTCCATCATTCTCACGAAAGATATTAAAAAGATGAACCGTATGAGGCAAACTCAGTTCCATTTTTTTGTAGTTTTCTTTTATAAACTAAACTAGTGCAAAAACAAGAAACCAAAAGATTTGATTGCAAAATCTAAAGATATACCTTCAAGCGCTAACCTCCCCGGCAATGGCGCCAGAAAAGAGCTTGATGTCTACTACACAACCTTCTTCTTGTAGACGTTGTTGGGCCTCTAAGTGCAGAGGTTTGTAGGATAGTACCAAATTTCCCTCAAGTGGATGTCCTAAGGTTTATCAATCCGTGGGAGGTGAAGGATGAAGATGGTCTCTCTCAAACAACCCTGCAACCAAATAGCAAAGAGTCTCTTGTGTCCCCAACACACCCAATACAATGATAAATTGTATAGGTGCACTAGTTCAGCGAAGAGATAGTGACACACATTGTTGAGGAGATCGTTAACCGGTAGCTGCTCGATTGGTTGGCGAGTAGGGGATAAATAGGCTAATCGGCAAGTTAATCAGCCATTTAATCAGTAAATTGGATGATTTATGAGTTTATTGGCTACTCGGTGACCCTACGAGTAGGGATTAATCGACAAGTAAATTGTATAGGTGCACTAATTCAGCGAAGAGATACTGATACAAGTGCAATATGGATGGTAGATATAGGTTTTTGTAATCTGAAAAATATAAAAATAGCAAGGTAGCAAGTGGTAAAAGTGAGCGTAAACGGTATTGCAATGCTAGGAAACAAGGCCTAGGGTTCATACTTTCACTAGTGCAAGTTCTCTCAACAATAATAACATAATTGGATCATATAACTATCCCTCGACATGAAACAAAGAGTCACTCCAAAGTCACTAATAGCGGAGAACAAACGAAGAGATTATGGTAGGGTACGAAACCACCTCAAAGTTATCCTTTCTGATCGATCTATTCAAGAGTCCTTAGTAAAATAACACGAAGCTATTCTTTCCGTTCAATCTATCCTAGAGTTCATACTAGAATAACACCTTAAGACACAAATCAACTAAACCCCTAATGTCACCTAGATACTCCAATGTCACCTCAAGTATCCGTGGGTATGATTATATGATATGCACCACACAATCTCAGATTCATCTATTCAACCAACACAAAGAACTTCGAAGAGTGCCCCAAAGTTTCTACCATAGAGTCAAGAAGAAAACGTGTGCCAACCCCTATGCATAAGTTCACGTGGTCACGGAACTCGCAAGTTGATCACCAAAACATACATCAACTGGATCACATGATATCCCATTGTCACCACAGATAAGCACGTGCAAGACATACATCGAGTGTTCTCAAATCCTTCAAGACTCAATGCAATAAGATAACTTCAAAGGGAAAACTCAATCCATTACAAGAGAGTAGAGGGGGAGAAACATCATAAGATCCAACTATAATAGCAAAGCTCGCGATACATCAAGATTGTACCACCTCAAGAACACGAGAGAGAGAGATCAAACACATAGCTACTGGCGCATACCCTCAGCCCCGAGGGTGAACTACTCCCTCCTCGTCATGGAGAGCGCCGGGATGATGAAGATGGCCACCGGAGAGGGATTCCCCCCTCCGGCAGGGTGCCGAAACGGGTCTAGATTGGTTTTCGCTGGCTACAGAGGCTTCTGGCGGCGGAACTCCCAATCTATTCTGTTCCCTGATGTTTTTAGGGTATATGGACATATATAGGCGAAAGAAGAAGGTCAGGGGAGCCACGAGGGGCCCATGAGGGTGGGGGCGCGCCCAGGGGGTAGGGCGCGCCTCCCTGACTCGTGGCTTCCTCGAAGCTTCCCTGACGTCTACTCCAAGTCTCCTGGATTGCTTCCGTTCCAAAAATAAGTTGCGTGAAGTTTCAGGTCAATCGGAGCCCGTTTGATTTTCCTTTTCTGCGATACTCTAAAACAAGGAAAAAAACAGAAACTGGCACTAGGCTCTAGGTTAATAGGTTAGTCCCAAAAATCATATAAAATAGCATATAAATGCATATAAAACATCCAAGGTTGATAATATAATAGCATGGAACAATAAAAAAATTTAGATACGTTGGAGACGTATCAAGGACCGCTGGCAGGACCAGCCTCGCAAAGGTGCCTTGAGGGATCAGCCTTGCGAGGACCGTCCTCGGGGCAATGTTGGGCTTCCTCCACTGCCACCACCAAGAAGGAACGACGACCACCACCAAGATGAGGGGGCTCGGGGCTTCCAGGTGCCGCGTGCTATCGCCTGCATCTTGGGCGGAGCTCAAGCCCCAGCCTCACAGCATATCTTCAAGCAGTTCGGTCATGAAGTGAATGCAGTCCTCCCCAAGCTCGAGGCCACGCGCCCGCTCATGTGGTCCAAGTGCGCCATTACCTTCAGCTCAGCAGATCAGCTCAAGTGCGCGGCCACCACCGGCGTCCTCCCGATGCTTTGTTCACCCGTCATCAGCAACATGCAAGTCACCAAGACCCTCATCGACGGCGGCGCAGGGCTCAACGCCCTGTCCGTCGAGACGTTCGACAACCTCCAAGTGCTATCCGATCAACTTCAGCCTACCAAGCCTTTCTCAGGAGTGACCGATGGCTCCACCACCCCGATCGGGCAGGTCCGCCTTCCCGTCACCTTCGGAGAACGCAACAACTACCGCACCGAGCTCATCGACTTCGACGTTGCCCACATTCGTCTGTCGTACAATGCCATCCTCGGGTATCCGGCCTTGGCCAAGTTTATGGCAGTGACGCACCACGGCTACAACGTCCTCAATATGCCAGGAAGCGGCGGGATCATCACATTTCCCTGCGAAGAAAGAGATGCGGTGTGCTCCCTCGAGCGCGCCTTCCAAGCAGCGTCAATCGAAGACCCCAGAAACGATGCGGCTCGGTGCCCTCCTAAGGTCGTCCCCAAGAAGAAGAAGCAGTTGCTCCGTGCCGGACCTCAGGAGGGCAGCGCAGCAAGTGGCACCACGTCAGGATCATCACCCGTACCTGGGGCGTCTCCCTCCATCGCATAGGAAGGCGCGCCCAGCGCCCTCCTCGGGCAGGGCTCGGGGGCTCTCTTCTGGAGGGCCTCGGACCTTGCCAACGTTATGAGGGAGGTGCTCGGGCACCACTTGGAGGCGTGCTTCGCGGCACATCTCCTTCAGGGGGACGCTGGGCGAGGAGCGCCCGACGCTCAGTAGTTCAACACCAGGGTATCTCAGGAGCTTCAAGAAGCAAGAGCAATACGCGGCGACCGCCGCTCACCTGGCGTTGCTCCCCACCTAGGCGAGGGTAGTGAGCTGCGCGTGTGCATCGACATACCAGGGCTCAACTGAGCCACATCTCAGGAGCTCTTCTGGCCTTCACGCGTTGGGCGCTGCGAAGGTCCACCTCACAGCTACGTTCGCATGCCGTTCGGCCTGCCGAGCGTGGCTGCTGCCTTCCTGCGCAACCTGCAGAGCGTCATGGCGGGTCAGGAGGCCAGGCACCATGCAATCCTGGCGGAGATGGAGACGGTCCTCAAGGAACCGCCTGGATCCCCAGAGCCTCCCGAGGCTCAGGGCCCCGGTGGCTCATGAGGGGCAACCCCTTCTCCGCGTACCTTCAGCTGCCTCAACACCCCTTCATCAACGGAACCATGTGACATTTTCCAAGTTCATTTAGCTGGGAGCGCCCTCAGGGCTGCATTATTCCCAGGCCGCGTGGGTCCGTCCCTGTGGCATGTATCCCTTCCTTTTTATGTCTTTAGCTTACCTTGCTGGGGGAGCCCCTCGGGCTGCATCATCCCCAAGCCGCTCGGGCCTGACCCAGTGGCACGTATCGTTCATGCATTTACCTGAGCTAGGTTGCCTTTCATGCTTAATCAATCTATGACTATCACCTGCTTGATTGTCGCCCATCGCGGGAGCCACGCGCCGGTCGTCTTTCTTCAGGACCCTTCACATGAGAAGGTTAGGCACGTCGTCTGTAGTCGGGCCCGTCCCTGCAGCATCGATAAATCCAATGGTTGAGTTCTGTTTGGCGGGCCGGCCCCGTTCATGTCACCTCCTGGGGCTGTTGGTCCTTGGCTTTCTCACGCGATAACCTCGGGAGATTCGTTCAGCGCAGGTTGTCTAACCACCTCGCAGGACCAACACAGCGAACAAGAATCAAGACCAGGCGCAACCTGCCTTGAGGTAGGGCCTCGTGAGTCCTGTGCTGGCTCACGAGTGCCTAGACACACCTCGTCGAGCCCTGTCGTGCAAGCCACGTGTCAGGGTGGGGTTGTACACGCCCCGGGGGCTCTCCGCGACAGGGAGTCCCCTCCCACGTACCAGAGGTAGATCAGCAATCACCACGGCGATCGGTGCCCTTCCTCGCGCTAACTTGGAGGAACTTCCTGAAGGCTACAATGGGCGGTACCGCGGACTCTCCCTCTTTTCTCATGCGATTCGCTTGCGCGTTAAAAGGGAGCCTCCTAAGCATCGCGACTCAGGAGCTCTTACTGGCTCTCCAGCCCTCACCCCCTGGCCTTGACCACGGCATCGCGACCTAGCATACCAGCGGCGGCTAAGCTCGCTCGAGGGTTGGGACTTGAGGACGTAGAGCACCAGGAAGAACATGGAGAGGAGGGGGAGGCATGCACGGGCCTGGCCTAGCTACTCAGCAGCGCCCGACGCCCAAGCCTAGCGTCTCGCGAGGGACCAACCCATGATTACCAAGATAAGTTTCGCGCTCGGGTCAATCAATCCCTACAGCATAGAGTTCTCATTTGTGTTGCCCCGCTACGGCGACGTAGTCTCCCTCTCCTACCTCTCGGCGGTTGGTTGCACGCCACAGGGGATCTCCTGAGCATCGCGCCTCAGGGGCTCTTACTGGACCTCGGGCCGCTCACCTCCTGGCCTTGACCACGGCACGCGACCTCGCATACCAGCGACGGCTGAAGCCTGCCTAGGGACTGGGACCTGTCGGCGTAGAGCACCATGCCGTCGAGAGGTTGGAAAGGGGAAACCGAGCCGGAACGGAGCACGCACACGCACAACTTCATAATAAGGGTAATATCAACAAAGGACATCGCAAAACCTTTACACACCCCCTCGGGGCATTTCTTGATTCCTCGTAGGAAACAAAAGACAGGAACTTAGGGAATCCTAACTACACATGCCCCTGTGGATGACGCCATCATCAATAATGGGCCACCAGAGGCCGGCGCCAACCCCATCCAGATCAGCGGCGGCGGTGGCTACTACCTGTTGAGCACTTGCGATGGTTTTCCCTTGAAGAGGAAAGGGTGATGCAGCAGAGTAGCGTAAGTATTTACCTCAGTTTTTGAGAACCAAGGTATCAATCCAGTAGGAGGCCACGCACGAGTCCCTCGAACCTACACAAACAAATAAATCCTCGCAACCAACGCGATAAGGGGTTGTCAATCCCTACACGGTCACTTACGAGAGTGAGATCTGATAGATATGATAAGATAATATTTTTGGTATTTTTATGATAAAGAGAAATAAAAGATGCAATGTAAAATAAATGGCAAAGGAAATAACTAAGTATTGGAAGATTAATATGATGGAAGATAGACCCGGGGGCCATAGGTTTCACTAGTGGCTTCTCTCAAGAGCATAAGTATTCATGGTGGGTAAACAAATTACTGTTGAGAAATTGACAGAATTGAGCATAGTTATGAGAATATCTTGGTATGATCATGTATATAGGCATCACGTCCGAGACAAGTAGACTGACTCCTGCCTGCATCTACTACTATTAATCCACACATCGACCGCTATCCAACATGCATCTAGAGTATTAAGTTCATAAGAACAGAGTAACGCTTTAAGCAAGATGACATGATGTAGAGGGAGAAACTCATGCAATATGATATAAACCCCATCTTGTTATCCTCGATGGCAACAATACAATATGTGCCTTGCTGCCCCCACTATCACTGGGAAAGGACACCACAAGATTGAACCCAAAGCTAAGCACTTCTCCCATTGCAAGAAAGATCAATCTAGTAGGCCAAACCAAACTGATAATTCAAAGAGACTTGCAAAGATAACCAATCATACATAAAAGAATTCAGAGAAGATTCAAATATTGTGCATAGATAAACTTGATCATAAACCCACAATTCATCAGTCTCAACAAACACACCGCAAAAGAAGATTACATCGAATAGATCTCCACAAGAGAGGGGGAGAACTTTGTATTGAGATCCAAAAAGAGAGAAGAAGCCATCTAGCTAATAACTATGGACCCGTAGGTCTGAGGTAAACTACTCACACTTCATCGGAGGGGCTATGGTGTTGATGTAGAAGCCCTCCGTGATCAATGCCCCCTCTAGCGGAGCTCCGGAACAGGCCCCAAGATGGGATCTCGTGGATACAGAAAGTTACGGCGGTGGAATTAGGGTTTTGGCTCCGTATCTGGTAGTTTGGGGGTACGTAGGTATATATAGGAGGAAGGAGTACGTCGGTGGAGCAACAGGGGGCCCACGAGGGTGGAGGGCGCACCTGGGGGGTGCTACCTCTTGAGCACTGCGTTGGTTTTTCCCCAAAGAGGAAGGGATGATGCAGCAGAGTAGCGTAAGTATTTCCCTCAGTTTTGAGAACCAAGGTATCAATCCAGTAGGAGGCTACGCGCGAGTCCCTCGTACCTACACAAAACAAATAAATCCTCGCATCCAACGCGATAAGGGGTTGTCAATCCCTACACGGCCACTTACGAGAGTGAGATCTGATAGATATGATAAGATAATATTTTTGGTATTTTTATGATAAAGATGCAAAGTAAAATAAAAGCAAAGTAAAAGGAAAGGAAATTACTAAGTATTGGACGATTAATATGATGAAGATAGAATCGGGGGCCATAGGTTTCACTAGTGGCTTCTCTCAAGAGCATAAGTATTCTACGGTGGGTGAACAAATTACTGTTGAGCAATTGATAGAATTGAGCATAGTTATGAGAATATCTAGGTATGATCATGTATACAGGCATCACGTCCGAGACAAGTAGACCGACTCCTGCCTGCATCTACCACTATTACTCCACTCATCGACCGCTATCCAGCATGCATCTAGAGTATTAAGTTAATGAAAACAGAGTAACGCCTTAAGCAAGATGACATGATGCAGAGAGATAAACTCATGCAATATGATGAAAACCCCATCTTGTTATCCTCGATGGCAACAATACAATATGTTCCTTGCTGCCCCTACTGTCACTGGGAAAGGACACCGCAAGATTGAACCGAAAGCTAAGCACTTCTTCCATTGCAAGAAAGATCAATCTAGTAGGCCAAACCAAACTGATAATTCGAAGAGACTTGCCAAGATAACCAATCATACATAAAAGAATTCAGAGAAGATTCAAATATTGTTCATAGATAGACTTGATCATAAACCCACAATTCATCAGTCTCAACAAACACACCGCAAAAACAAGATTACATCGAATAGTTCTCCACAAGAGAGGGGGAGAACATTGTATTGAGATCCAAAAAGAGAGAAGAAGCCATCTAGCTAATAACTATGGACCCGTAGGTCTGAGGTGAACTACTCACACTTCATCGGAGGGGCTATGGTGATGATGTAGAAGCCCTCCATGATCGATGCCCCCTCCGGAGGAGCTCCAGAACAGGCCCCAAGACGGGATCTCATGGATATAGAAAGTTGCGGCGATGGAATTAGGGTTTTGGCTCCGTATCTGATCGTTTGGGGGTACGTAGGTACATATAGGAGGAAGGAGTACGTCCGTGGAGCAATAGGGGGCCCACGAGGGTGGAGGGCGCGCCTGGGGTGGTAGGTGCGCCCCCCTACCTCGTGGCCTCCTCCTTTGTGTCTTGAAGTAGGGTCCAAATCTCCTCGATCATGTTCAGTGAGAAAATCACATTCCCGAAGGTTTCATTCCGTTTGGACTCCATTTGATATTCCTTTTCTTCGAAACCCTAAAATAGGAAAAAAACAGCAATTTTGGGCTGGGCCTCCTGTTAATAGGTTAGTGTCAAAAATAATATAAAGGTGGATAATAACGCCCAATAATGTCCAAAACAGTAGATAATATAGCATGGAGCAATAAAAATTATAGATACGTTGGAGACGTATCAAGCATCCCCAAGCTTAATTCCTGCTCGTCCTCGAGTAGGTAAATGATAAAAATAGAATTTTTGATGCGGAGTGCTACTTGGCATAATTTTAATGCAATTCTTCTTAATTGTGGTATGAATATTCAGATCCGAAAGATTCAAGACAAAAGTTCATATTGACATAAAAATAATAATACTTCAAGCATACTAACAAAGCAATTATGTCTTCTCAAAATAACATGGCCAAAGAAAGTTCATCCCTACAAAATCATATAGTTTAGTCATGCTCCAATTTTCTTCACACAAGAATGCTCTCATCATGCACAACCCCGATGACAAGCCAAGCAATTGTTTCATACCTTAGCAATCTCAAACCTATAAACTTTCATGCAATATATGAGCGCGAGCCATGGACATAGCACTATGGGTGGAATAGAATATGATGATGGGGGTTATGTGGAGAAGACAAAAAGGGAGAAAGTCTCACATTAATGAGGCTAATCAATGGGCTATGGAGATGCCCACCGACTGATGTTAATGCAAGGAGTAGGGATTGCCATGCAACGGATGCACTAGAGCTATAAATGTATGAAAGCTCAACAAAAGAAACTAAGTGGGTGTGCATCCAACTTGCTTGCTCACGAAGACCTAGGGCACTTGAGGAGGCCCATTGTTGGAATATACAAGCCAAGTTCTATAATGAAAATTTCCCACTAGTATATGAAAGTGACAAAACAAGAGACTCTCTATCATGAAGGTTATGGTGCTACTTTGAAGCACAAGTGTGGCAAAGGATAGTAGCATTGTCCCTTCTCGATTTTTCTCTCATTTTTTTATTTAGGCCTTTTCCCTTTTTTTCTTTTTTATATGGCCTTTATCTCTTTTTTTATTTCCTCACTTGGGACAATGCTCTAGAAAATGATGATCATCACACTTCTATTTATTTACAACTCAATGATTACAACTCGATGCTAGAAAAAAAGATGACTCTATATGAATGCCTCCGGCGGTGTACCGGGATATGCAATGAACCAAGAGTGACATGTATGAAAGAATTATGAACGGTGGCTTTGCCACAAATACTATGTCAACTACATGATCATGCTAAGCAATATGACAATGATGGATGTGTCATGATAAACGGAATGGTGGAAAATTGCATGGCAATATATCTCGGAATGGCTATGGAAATGCCAGAATAGGTAGGTATGGTGACTATTTTGAGGAAGATAAAAGGAGGTTTATGTGTGAAAGAGCGTACATATCACGGGGTTTGGATGCACCAGCGAAGTTTGCACCAATTCTCAATGTGAGAAAGGGCAATGCATGGTACCGAAAAGGCTAGCAATGATGGTAGGGTGAGAGTGCGTATAATCCATGGACTCAACATTAGTCATAAAGAACTCACATACTTATTGCAAAAATCTACAAGTCATCAAAAACCAAGCACTACGCGCATGCTCCTAGGGGGATAGATTGGTAGGAAAAGACCACCGCTCGTCCCCGAGCGCCACTGATAAGGAGGACAATCAAAGAACACCTCATGTTTCAAATTTGTTACATAACGTTTACCATACATGCATGCTACGGGACTTGCAAACTTCAACACAAGTATTTTTCAAATTCACAACTACTCAACTAGCACAACTTTGATATCACTACCTCCATGTCTCAAAACAATCATCAAGGATCAAACTTCTCTTAGTATTCAATACACTCATAAGAAAGTTTTTACTAGTCTTGAATACCTAGCATATTAGAATTATTTAAGTAAATTACCATGATATTTAAGACTCTCAAAATAATCTAAGTGAAGCATGAGAGAATAATAGTTTCTATAAAACAAAACCACCACCGTGCTCTAAAAGATATAAGTGAAGTACTAGAGCAAAAACTATATAACTCAAAAGATATAAGTGAAGCACATAGAGTATTCTAATAATTTCCGAATCATGTGTGTCTCTCTCAAAAGGTGTGTACAGAAAGGATGATTGTGGTAAACTAAAAAATAAAGACTCAAATCATACAAGATGCTCCAAGCAAAACACATATAATGTGGCGAATAAAAATATAGCTCCAAGTAAAGTTACCGATGGAAGTAGACGAAAGAGGGGATGCCTTCCGAGGCATCCCCAAGCTTTGGCTTTTAGGTGTCCTTAAATTATCTTGGGTGTGCCATGGGCATCCCCAGGCTTAGTCTCTTTCCACTCTTTGTTCCATAATCCATCAAATCTTTCACCCAAAACTTGAAAACTTCACAACACAAAACTTAAAGTAGAAAATCTCGTGAGCTCCGTTAGCGAAAGAAAACAAAACACCACTTCAAGGTACTGTAATGAACTCATTATTTATTTATATTGTTGTTAAACCTACTGTATTCCAACTTCTCTATGGTTTATAAACTATTTTACTAGCCAAAGATTCATCAAAATAAGCAAACAACACACGAAAAACAGAATCTGTAAAAAAACAGAACAGTCTGTAGTAATCTGTAACTAACGCACGATCTGGAACCCAAAAAATTCTAAAATAAATTTCTGGACGTGAGGAATTTATCTATTAATCGTCTGTAAAAAGAATTAACTAAATATCACTTTCCAAATAAAAATGGCAGAAGTTCTCGTGAGCGCTAAAGTTTCTGTTTTTTACAGCAAGATTAAAAAGACTTTCCCCAAGTCTTCCCAACGGTTCTACTTGGCACAAACACTAATTAAACACAAAAAAACATAACCAAAAAAGAAGCTAGATAAATAATTTATTGCTAAACAGGACCAAAAATCAAGGAATAAAAATAAAATTGGGTTGCCTCCCAACAAGCGCTATCGTTTAACGCCCCTAGCTAGGCATAAAAGCAAGGATAGATCTAGGTATTGCCATCTTTGGAAGGCAGTCCATAAATAACTCTCATAATAGATTCATAAGGTAATTTAATTTTCTTTCTAGGGAAGTGTTCTATGCCTTTCCTTAACGGAAATTGGAATCTAATATTCCCTTCCTTCATATCAATAATTGCACCAATCATTCTAAGGAAAGGTCTACCAAGAATAATAGGACATGAAGGATTGCAATCTATGTCAAGAACAATAAAATCTACGGGCACATAATTCCTATTTGCAACAATAATAACATCATTAATTCTTCCCATAGGTTTCTTAATGGTGGAATCCGCAAGGTGCAAGTTTAAAGAGCAATCATCAAAATCACGGAAACCTAACAAATCACATAAAGTCTTTGAAATCGTGGAAACACTAGCACCCAAATCACACAAAGCATAGCATTCATGATCTTTAATTTTAATTTTAATAGTAGGTTCCCACTCATCATAAAGTTTTCTAGGGATAGAAACTTCCAACTCAAGTTTTTCTTCATAAGATTGCATCAAAGCATCAACGATATGTCTAGTAAAAGCTTTATTTTGACTATAAGCATGAGGAGAATTTAGCACGGATTGCAACAAGGAAATACAATCTATCAAAGAGCAATTATCATAATTAAATTCCTTGAAATCCAAAATAGTGGGTTCATTGATATTTAAAGTTTTGACTTCTTCAATCCCACTTTTAACAATTTTAGCATCAAGATCTAAAGACTCCGAATTCTTGGAACGCCTTCTAGGTAAAGGTGGATCATATTCAGTCCCATCATTATCAAGATTCATATTGCAAAACAAATATTTAATAGGGGACACATCAATAACTTTTAGATCTTCATCTTTATTATCATGGAAACTAGAAGAACACGCTTTTATAAAGCAATCTTTCTTAGCATGCATCCTAGCGGTTCTTTCTTTGCACTCATCAATGGAAATTCTCATGGATTTGAGAGACTCATTGATATCATGCTTAGGTGGAATTCATCTAATTTTCAAAGAATCAACATCAAGAGAAATTCTCTCAACGTTCCTAGCCAACTCATCAATCTTAAGCAATTTTTCTTCAATCAAAGCATTGAAATTCTTTTGCGAAGTAATAAATTATTTAATATTAGATTAAAAATCAGAGGTCATCTTATTATAATTTCCATAAGAACTGTTGTAGGAATTACCATAATTATTAGAGGAATTACTAGGATACGTCTAAGGATTAAAGTTTCCTCTATACGTGTTGTTACCAAAATTATTCCTACCAACAAAATTCACATCCATAGATTCATTATTATTCTCAATCAAAGTAGACAAAGGCATATCATTAGGACCAGAAGAAACACTTTTATTAGCAAATAATTTCATAAGTTCATCCATCTTTCCACTCAAAACATTAATTTCTTCTATCGCATGCACTTTCTTATTAGTAGATCTTTCAGTGTGCCATTGAGAATAATTAACCATAATATTATCTAGGAGTTTAGTAGCTTCTCCTAAAGTGATTTCCATAAAAGTGCCTCCCGCGGTCGAATCTAAAATATTTCTAGAAGCAAAATTCAATCCGACATAAAATTTGTGTATAATCATCCACAAATTCAAACCATGCGTAGGGCAATTACGTATCATTAATTTCATCCTCTCCCAAGCTTGTGCAACATGTTCATGATCAAGTTGCTTAAAATTCATAATATCATTTCTAAGAGAGATAATCTTAGCGGGAGGAAAATACTTAGAGATAAAAGCATCTTTGCACTTATTCCAAGAATCAATACTATTTTTAGGCAAAGACAAAAACCAAGCTTTAGCACGATCTCTAAGCGAAAAAGGAAATAGCTTCAATTTAACAATATAATTATCCACATCTTTCTTCTTTTGCATATCACATAAATCAACGAAGCTATTCAGATGGGTAGCGGCATCTTCACTAGGAAGGCCGGCGAATTGATATTTCATGACAAGATTCAACAAAGCAGCATTGATTTCATAAGATTCAGTATTGGTAAGAGGAGCAATCGGAATGCTAAGGAAATCATTGTTGTTGGTATTGGTACAGTCACACAATTTAGTATTATCTTGAGCCATCGTGACAAGCAAGCAATCCAACACACAAGCAAACAAGAAACGGGCAAAAAGAGGCAAATAGAGAAAGAGAGGGAGGATGGAGAGAGAGGGTGAATAAAACGACAAGGGCGAAGTGGGGGAGAGGAAAATGAGAGGCAAATGGCCAATAATGTAATGCGGGAGATAAGGGTTTGTGATGGGTACTTGGTATGTTGACTTTTGCATAGACCTCCCCGGCAGCGGCGCCACAAATCCTTCTTGCTACCTCTCGAGCACTTGCGTTGGTTTTCCCTTGAAGAGGAAAGGGTGATGCAGCAGAGTAGCGTAAGTATTTCCCTCAGTTTTTGAGAACCAAGGTATCAATCCAGTAGGAGGCCACGCACGAGTCCCTCGCACCTACACAAACAAATAAATCCTCGCAACCAACGCGATAAGGGGTTGTCAATCCCTACACGGTCACTTACGAGAGTGAGATCTGATAGATATGATAAGATAATATTTTTGGTATTTTTATGATAAAGAGAAATAAAAGATGCAATGTAAAATAAATGGCAAAGGAAATAACTAAGTATTGGAAGATTAATATGATGGAAGATAGACCCGGGGGCCATAGGTTTCACTAGTGGCTTCTCTCAAGAGCATAAGTATTCATGGTGGGTAAACAAATTACTGTTGAGAAATTGACAGAATTGAGCATAGTTATGAGAATATCTTGGTATGATCATGTATATAGGCATCATGTCCGAGACAAGTAGACTGACTCCTGCCTGCATCTACTACTATTACTCCACACATCGACCGCTATCCAGCATGCATCTAGAGTATTAAGTTCATAAGAACAGAGTAACGCTTTAAGCAAGATGACATGATGTAGAGGGATAAACTCATGCAATATGATATAAACCCCATCTTGTTATCCTCGATGGCAACAATACAATACGTGCCTTGCTGCCCCCACTATCACTGGGAAAGGACACCACAAGATTGAACCCAAAGCCAAGCACTTCTCCCATTGCAAGAAAGATCAATCTAGTAGGCCAAACCAAACTGATAATTCAAAGAGACTTGCAAAGATAACCAATCATACATAAAAGAATTCAGAGAAGATTCAAATATTGTGCATAGATAAACTTGATCATAAACCCACAATTCATCAGTCTCAACAAACACACCGCAAAAGAAGATTACATCGAATAGATCTCCACAAGAGAGGGGGAGAACTTTGTATTGAGATCCAAAAAGAGAGAAGAAGCCATCTAGCTAATAACTATGTACCCGTAGGTCTGAGGTAAACTACTCACACTTCATCGGAGGGGCTATGGTGTTGATGTAGAAGCCCTGCATGATCGATGCCCCCTCCGGCGGAGCTCCGGAACAGGCCCCAAGATGGGATCTCGTGGATACAGAAAGTTACGGCGGTGGAATTAGGGTTTTGGCTCCGTATCTGGTATTTTGGGGGTACGTCGGTATATATAGGAGGATGGAGTACGTTGGTGGAGCAACAGGGGGCCCACGAGGGTGGAGGGCGCGCCTGGGGGGGTAGGCGCTCCCCCCTACCTCGTGGCCTTCTGGTTGATGTCTTGATGTAGGGTCCAAGTCCTCTGGATCATGTTCGTTCCGAAAATCACGTTCCCGAAGGTTTCATTCCGTTTGGACTCCGTTTGATATTCTTTTTCTGCGAAACCCTAAAATAGGCAAAAAAAACAACAATTCTGGGTTGGGCCTCCGGTTAATAGGTTAGTCCCAAAAATGATATAAAAGTGTATAATAAAGCCCAATAATGTCCAAAACAGAATATAATATAGCAGGGAACAATCAAAAATTATAGATACGTTGGAGACATATCAGTGGCCTGACGCTGCAGCTCTGCTCCGGGCTCGGCGGGAGATCGAGGGTACGTAGCTATCGTCGCTTGTCTCCAGAGACTCCACGAGCTCGAGAGAATCGCTGGACGACCAGGAGTCGCCGATGTACGTACTCGAAGTGGATCGCGAGGGTGCCTTCCGCGCGGGAGACTCGGGCAATCTCGCCCCAGCCTCGGGTGATGAAGATCCTCCCGAAGGCGACGACTTAAATTTCTGCTCCCGTCGTCGGGGCTTCACAATCGGCGTGCTGCAGCCAAAGCTTGAGGGGTCCCCTTGGCGGCATCTCTGGAGTGAAGAAGGAAGGGAAGCGAATCCAAGTGCTTGGGGGAATCGCCGCCCACAACATGAACTCGTGCGAAGAGTCCGCAGTGGGGACCCCTGGGGCGATGGTGTGCGCCTCCGCAGTGCGGCGGTGGCGCTCATCGCTCCTCCCTTTGGACATGTCAGTGTGAGCATACACGGGCAACGGGTACCCAGGAGGCGGCCTCTCATGCCAAGGCCGCGACACCACCGGCCTCACGACCATCTCGCGGCGTTGAGACCTCCTCTTCTTCGGCGGGAGCAGCTCGGGCTCGGTGAGGGGAGCCTTGCCCTTCTCTGCGGCCGAGAACCTCCGAATTGGTGCCATGACTGCACCAGCAAGGAGTGGAGCGAGGAAGGAGAAGAAGCGGGAAAGGCAGAGAAGAGATGGGTGATGAGGCTCCACCCCCACCTCCCATTTATAGCCAAGGGGAGGCCAACCGCTGGCCTCCATGATCTAAGGTAATAATGATGGATTTTCCTTGCATGCAGCAAGGACTTGTCAAGTTGGGCAGGTGCTGAGGCTGCGTGGGGAAGCGGAGACGCCCACATCCAATCAACCGCCACACGTTGACCAAGACCGCGGGCTATTGGGGCTCGCGGTGCTCCACACTTTCCCCTTGGCTTCGCCTCGAAGTCAAGCCCGAGCGCGCCTTGGGCCAGGGGCTACTGTCGGTGTTCTGGGAACGGGGGTCCCCAGACTTGCCTGCCTGCGGCCCACGGCGTGGCTCTGCGAGCGGGCCCATACGGCCCACCTTCACCAACAAGCATTCAAGACCCTCGCGAGGGGCCAAGCCTCGCGAGGCGAACGACACAAGACCTCCTTAGAAGCGGCCTCACCAGTCCGGCTCGCGAGGGGCGGAGAGATCAAGGCTAGGCAAACCTCGCGAGGTTCCAATTACGTGAGCCATGACGACCAAGGCCAGGCGGGCGTCAGCGCGCACAGTGTCCTTGTTTCCTCTTTGGTGCTAAGGAGGCAAGTGCAGACCCAGAGTACTGAGGCATCAAGCAAAGGTTTCCATATCGGTGCAACGAGACCAAGACTAGAAGGACGGCAAGACGGAGGTCACCGTGGAGCCCAAGACGGCATCACCACCAGAGCCTTTGGCAGGCGAAGACCACTTTTGTCAGGATAAGCTGTACTAGTTGTCCCCTTTCAAATTGATCGTTGTTGGCTCCCTTCCCACTCAATATTTGGGGAGAGGGCCAGGGCCTCTATAAATAGGACTAGCCACCATAGTAGGAGGGGGATCCGACGGATCGGGAACTCGTCTCGGAGAGATCCGAACAACCACAAGTCCACCAAGCACAAGAACACCTCTCCTCAGGAGGCTGTTCTTCCCCTTGTACTGTGCATCCTCAGACCAAGAGGCAATCCACCACCACCACACTGGAGTAGGGTATTACACCACAACGGTGGCCCGAACCAGTATAAATCTTATGTCCCTTGTGTAGCGAGTTCGTCGAGTTAGTCCCTGAGATCTTAGCGAAGTTAGGACATGGATTGGTAGGGGGAGATCTTCGCGCGCACCCCAGTGTTTGAACCTTGAGGGTTTGCCGGAACCCATTATCCGATGGCGGTAGCATTATAAGATGATCTCCCACAAAAATTTCAAGGTACAAGTGTTCTCCCTGAGTATGCACTACTGCTACAGTTCGTCGTGCGAGACACCACGTCATGATCGGGTGTGATAAGCTCTACGTTCACATACAACGGGTGCAAGCCATTTTTGCACATGCAAAATACTCGGGTTAAACTTGACGAGCCTAGCATATGCAAATATGGCCTCAGAACTCCGATACCGAAAGGTCGAGCATGAATCATATAGTAGATATGACCAACATAGTGATGTTCACCATTGAAAGCTACTCCATCTCACGTGATGATCAGACATGGTTTAGTTGATATGGACCACGTGATCACTTAGATGATTAGAGGGATGTCTATCTAAGTGGGAGATCAAGTAATATGATTAATTGAACTTAAATTTATCATGAACTTAGTCATGATAGTATTTGCATATCTATGTTGTAGATTAATTGCTCGTGTATTCCCTGTTTTATTTATGATATATTCCTAGAGAAAACTAAGTTGAAAGATTATAGTAGCAATGGTGCGGACTAGGTCCGTGATCTAAGGATTATCCTCATTGCTGCATAGAAGAATTATGTCCTTGATGCACCGCTAGGTGACAGACCTATTGCAAGAGGAGATATAGACGTTATGAACGTTTGGCAAGCTTGGTGTGATAACTACTTGATAGTTTAGTGCGCCATGCTTTACGGCTTAGAACCAGGACTTCAAAAACGTTTTGAATGCCATGGAGCATATAAGATGTTCCAAGAGCTAAAATTGGTATTTCAAACTCATGTTCAAGTCGAGAGGTATGAGACCTCTGACAAGTACTTTGCCTACAAGATGGAGGAGAATAGCTCAACCAGTGAGCATGTGCTCAGATTGTCTGAGTACTACAATCACTTGAATCAAGTGGGAGTTGATCTTTCATATAAAATAGTGATTTACAGAGTTCTCTAGTCACTATTACCATGTTAATGGAACTTCGTGATGAACTATAATATGCAATGGATGACGAAAATGATTCCCGAGCTCTTCGTGATGCTGAAATCGACGAAGGTAGAAATCAAGAAAAACATAAAATGTTGATGGTTGACAAGACCACTAGTTTCAAGTAAAAGGGCAAGGGTAAGAAAGAGAACTTCAAGAAGAATGACAAGCAAGTTGCCACTCCCGTGAAGAAGTCCAAAGCTAGACCCCAAGCCTAAAACTGAGTACTTCTACTGCGAAGGAAATGGTCACTGGAAGCGGAACTGCCCCAAATACTTGGCGGATAAGAAGGATGGCAAAGTGAACAAAAGTATATATGATATACATGTTATTGATGTGTACTTTACTAGTGTTCATAGTAGCCCCTGGGTATTTGATACTCGTTCAGCTGCTATGATTAGTAACTCGAAACGGGAGTTACAAAATGAACAAAGACTAGTTGAGGGCAAGGTGACGATGTGTGTTGGAAGTGATTCCAAGGTTGATAAGATCACCATCGCACACTCCCTTTACCTTTGGGATTAGTGTTGAACCTAAAATAAATGTTGTTACGTGTTTGTGTCGAGCATAATATGATTGGATCATGTCTATTGCAATACGGTTATTCATTTAAGTCAAAGAATAATTGTTATTCTGTTTACATGAATAATACCTTCTAAGGTCATACACCCAAGGTGAATGGTTTACTGAATCTCGATCGTAGTGATACACATATTCATAATATTGATGCCAAAAGATGCAAAGTTGATAATGATAGTGCAACATATTTGTGGCACTGCCATTTAGGTCATATTGGTGTAAAGAGCATGAAGAAACTCCATGCTGATGGACTTTTGGAATCACTTGATTATGAATCACTTGATGCTTGCGAACCATGCCTCATGGGTAAGATGACTAAGACTCCGTTCTTCAGAACAATGGAGCGAGCAACAGACTTGTGGAAATAATACATATTGATGTGTGCGGTCCAATGAGTGTTGAGGCTCATGGCAGGTATCGTTATTTTCTGACCTTCATAGATGATTTGAGCAGATATGGGTATATCTACTTGATGAAACATAAGTCTGAAACAATTGAAAAGTTCAAAGAATTTCAGAGTGAAGTGGAAAAACCTCGTAACAAGAAAATAAAGTTTCTACGATGTGATCGTGGAAACAAATATTTGAGTTACAAGTTTGGCCTTCAATTAAAACAATGTGGAATAGTTTCACAAACTCATGCCACCTGGAACACCATAGCATAATGGTGTGGCCGAACATCGTAACCGAACTTTATTAGATATGGTGCGATTTATGATGTCTCTTACCGATTTACCACTATCGTTTTGGGGTTATGCATAGAGACAGCTGCATTCACGTTAAATAGGGCACCGTCTAAAATCCGTTAAGATGACACCGTATGAAGTATGGTTTAGCAAGAAACCTAAGCTGTCGTTTCTTAAAGTTTGGGGTTGCGATGCTTATGTGAAAAAGTTTCGGCCTGATAAGCTCAAACCAAAATCAGAGAAGTGCGTCTTCATAGGATACCCAAAAGAAACTGTTGGGTACACCTTCTATCATAGATCCGAAGGCAAGATCTTTGTTGCTAAGAGTGGATCCTTTCTAGAGAAGGAGGTTCTCTCGAAAGAAGTGAGTGGGAGGAAAGTAGAACTTCATGAAGTAATTGTACCTTCTCCCGAATTGGAAAGTAGTTCATCACAGAAATCAGTTCAAGTGATGCCTACACCAATTAGTGAGGAAGTTAATGATGATGATCATGAAACATCAGATCCAGTTACTACCAAACCTCGTAGGTCAACGAGAGTACGTTCCGCACCAGAGTGGTACGGTAATCCTATTCTGGAAGTCATGTTACTAGACCATGACGAACCTACGAACTATGAGGAAGCGATGATGAGCCCAAATTCCGCGAAATGGCTTAAGGCCATGAAATCTGAGATGGGGTCCATGTATGAGAACAAAGTATGGACTTTGATTGACTTGCCCGTTGATCGGTGAGCCATTCAGAATAAATGGATCTTCAAGAGGAAGACGGACGTTGATAGTAGTGTTACTATATACAAAGCTCGAATTGTCGCAGAAGGTTTTCGATGGGTTCAAGGTGTTGACTACAATGAAATTTTCTCACTCGTATCGATGCTTAAAAGTCTGTCCGAATCATGTTCGCAGTTGCCGCATTTTATGAAATCTGACAAATGGATATCAAAACTACATTCCTTAATGGATTTATTAAAGAAGAGTTGTATATGATGCAACCAGAGGGTTTTATCAATCCTAAAGATGTTGACAAAGTGTGCAAGCTCCAACGATCCATCTATGAACTGGTGCAAGCATCTCGGAGTTGGAATATACGCTTTGATGAGTTTATCAAAGCATATAGTTTTATACAAATTTGCGGTGGGGCCTATATTTACAAGAAAGTGAGTGGGAGCACTACAGCCTTTCTGATAAGTATATGTGAATGACATATTGTTGACCGGAAATGATGTAGAATTTTCTGAAAAGCATAAAGGAGAATTTGAAAGGAGTTTATTCAAAGAAAGAATTACCTGTAAAGCTACTTACATATTGGGCATCAAAATCTATAAAGATAGATCATGACGCTTGATAAAGATTCTCGATGACTACATACCTTGACAAGATTTTGAAGGAGTTCAAAATGGATCAGTCAAAAAAGGAGTTCTTGCCTGAGTTGTAAGGTGTGAAATTGAGTAAAGAATCAAAACCCGACCACGGCAGAAAATAGAAAGAGAATGAAAAGTCATTCCCTATGCCTCAGTCATAGGTTCTATAAAGTATGCTATGCTGTGTACCAAACCTATTGTATACCTTAGCATGATTTTGTCAAGGGAGTACAATAGTGATCTAGGAGTAGATCACTGGACAACGGTCAAAATTATCCTTAGAAACTAAGGTAATATTTCTCGGTTATGGAGGTGATAAAAGAGTTCGTCGTAAAGAGTTACATCGATGCAAGCTTTTTACACCGATCTAGATGACTCTAAGTCTCAATCTAGATACATATTAAAAGTGGGAGCAATTAGCTAGAGTAGCTCCGTGCAGAGCATTGTATACCTATAAATTTGCAAAATACATACAGATCTGAATATGGCATACCCATTGACTAAACTTCTCTCACAAGCAAAACATTATCACTCTTTGGGTGTTAATCACATAGAGATGTGAAATAGATTATTGACTCTAGTAAACCCTTTGGGTATTAGTCACATGAAGATGTGAACTGGTCACATAAAGATGTGAACTATTGGTGTTAAATCACATGATGATGTGAACTAGATTATTGACTCTAGTGCGAGTGGGAGACTGAAGGAAATATGCCCTAGAGGCAATAAAAAAGTTGTTATTTATATTTCCTTATATCATGATAAATGTTTATTATTCATGCTAGAATTGTATTAACCGGAAACTTAGTACATGTGTGAATACATAGACAAACAGAGTGTCACTAGTATGCCTCTACTTGACTAGCTCATTAATCAAAGATGGTTAAGTTTCCTAACCATAGACATGATTTGTCATTTGATGAACGGGATCACATCATTAGAGAATGATGTGATTGACCTGACCCATCCATTATCTTAGCACTATGATCGTTTAAGTATATTGTCATTGCTTTCTCCATCATTTATACATGTTCCTATGACTATGAGATTATGCAACTCCCGAATACCGGAGGAACACTTAGTGTGCTATCAAGCATCACAACGTAACTGGGTGACTATAAAGATGCTCTACAGGTGTCTCCGATGGTGTTTGTTGAGTTCGCATAGATCAAGATTAGGATTTGTCACTCCGATTGTCGGAGAGGTATCTCTGGGCCCTCTCGGTAATATACATCACTATAAGCCTTGCAAGCAAAGTGACTAATGAGTTAGTTTGGGATGTTGCATTAAGGAACGAGTAAAGAGACTTGCTGGTAACGAGATTGAACTAGGTATTGAGATATCGACGATCGAATCTCGGGCAAGTAACATACCGATGACAAAGGGATCAACATATGTTGTTATGCGGTTTGACCGATAAAGATCTTCGTAGAATATGTAGTAACCAATATGAGCATCCAGGTTCCGCTATTGGTTATTGACCGGATATGAGTCTCGGTCATGTCTACATAGTTCTCGAACCCGTAGGGTTCACACGCTAGCTTAACGTTCGTTGACGATCGGTATTATGAGTTTATGTGTTTTGATGGACCGAAGGTAGTTCGGAGTCCCGGATATGATCACGGACATGACGAGGAGTCTCTAAATGGTCGAGACATAAAGATCTATATATTGGAAGGCTACGTTTGGACATCAAAATGGTTTCGGGTGAGTTCGGGCATTTACCGGAGTACCGGGGGTTACCGGATACCCCGGGGACTGTATGGGTGATAACCCACAAGTATAGGGGATCAATTGTAGCCTCTTTCAATAAGTAAGACTGTCGAACCCAACGAGGAGCTAAAGGTAGAACAAATATTCCCTCAATTTCTATCGACCACAACTCTACGCACGCTTAACGTTCGCTTTACCTAGAGCAAGTATGAAACTAGAAGTACTTTGTAGGTGTTTTTGGATAGGTTTGCAAGATAATAAAGAGCACGTAAATAAAAGGTAGGGGCTGTTTAGATAAAGAAACAATATAGTTAGTATAGCGAGTGTGGAAAAGTGGTGGTAGGAGTTGCGAAATTGTCCCTAAGCAATTGACTACATTACTAGACCAATAGCAAGTTTTATGTGGGAGAGGCCACTGCTAGCATGTCATCCCTGACTTGGAATTCTATGCACTTATGATTGGAACTATTAGCAAGCATCCGCAACTACTAACGTTCATTAAGGTAAAACCCAACCATAGCATTAAGATATATTGGCCCCCCTTCAATCCCATATGCATCAATTTCTATGCTAGGTTGAAGCTTCTGTCACTGTTGCCCTCCAATACATAGTCCTATCAACATACAACTAACCCTATGGTGTGATCCACGCGCGCACTCATATGATGGGCACCAAAGGACAGCAACATAACCACAAGCAAATTAAATCAATCATAGTAATTCACCAATCACCGATAGGACAACGAAAATCTACTCAGACATCATAGGATGGCAACACATCATTGGATAATAATATGAAGCATAAAGCACCATGTTCAAGTAGAGGGTACAACGGGTTGCGGGAGAGTGGACCGCTGTAGATAGATTGGGGAAGGTGATGAAGATGTTGGTGAAGATGACGGAGGTGTTGGTGTAGATCGCCGTCACACAATGATGGCCCCGACGGCGTTCCGGCTCCACCGGGAGAGAGGGGGAGAGAACTCCCCTTCTACTTCTTCTTCCTTGACCTTCTCCCAAGATGGGAGAAGGGTTTCCCCTCTGGTCCATGGCTTCCATGGCGGCGGAGGGGCAAGAGCCCCTCCGAGATTGGATCTGTCTCTCTGTGTCTCTTTGTTTCTATGTTCCCTGATTCCGTCGTTTCACCGTTTCTTAAATTCCTGGAGATCCGTAACTCTGATTGGGCTGGAATTTTAACACGATCTCTATCCGAATATTGGCTTTCTTGCATCGAAAGAAGGGCACCAACCGCCTTACGGGGTGGCCACAAGGGCCCAGGGCGCGCCCCTACCTCGTGGCCCCCTCGGGCATCATCTCTCGTTGATTCTTCTTCCCAAAAATCACATATATTCCAAAAAAATCTCCGTTAGTTTTTATCCCGTTTGTACTCCGTTTGATATGGATTTTCTGTGAAACAAAAAACATGCAACAAACAGGAACTGGCACTGGGCACTGGATCAATATGTTAGTCCCAAAAATAGTATAAAAAGTTGTCAAAAGTATATGATTGTTGTATAATATTGACATGAAACAATCAAAAATTATAGATACGACGGAGACGTATCAATGGGCCTTATTGGGCCTTAGTGGGAGAGAGGAGGAGGCGGCCAAGGTGGAGGGCGCCCCTCCCCAAGCCCAATCTGAATTGGGTGGGGGCGCCCCCCCCCCCTTCCTTCCCTCTCTCTCCCCCTTCCTTTCTCTCCTACTCCAACAAGGGAAGGGAGAATCCTACTCCCACCGGGAGTAGGACACCCCGCCTTGGGGCGTGCCATAGAGGGCAGGCCCTCCCCCTCCTCCACTCCTTTATATACGGGGGAGGGGGCACCCCATAGACACACAAGTTGATTGTTTAGTCGTGTGCGGTGCCCCGTCCATAGATTTCCACCTCGGTCATATCATTGTAGAGCTTAGGCAAAGCCCTACGTCGGTAACTTCATCGTTACCATCATCGCGTCGTCGTGCTGACGAAACTCTCCCTCGACCTCACCTAGATCTAGAGTTCGTGGGACGTCACCGAGCTGAACGTGTGCAGATCGCGGAGGTGTCGTACCTTCGGTGCTAGGATCGGTCGGATCGTGAAGATGTACGACTACATCAACCGCGTTGTCATAACGCTTCCGCTTACGGTCTACAAGGGTACGCGGACAACACTCTCCCCTCTCGTTGCTATGCATCACCTAGATGGATCTTGCGTGTGCGTAGGATTTTTTTTGAAATTACTGTGTTCCCCAACAAGTATCTCTGGCGAAATCGCTCCGCCGGAGAGCAAAAGTGCTCCTGCCTAGATTCCGCCTCGAGACGGCGGTGCTTCATTCTGAAAGTCTTCTTCTGATTGTTTTTCTACGGCAAATGACTTCATATAGTAGAAGATGGGCCTCAGAGGCCTGTTGTGGGACCCACAAGCTCACATAGTGCGCCCCTAGGGGCGCCACATGAGTTTATGTGTCCTCTTCAGTACATTTTGCTTTCAGTATTTTTTATATATTCTAAAATAAATCTCCATAAGTTTTCAGGTTATTTGGAGCTCCGGAGAATAGCTATCTCTGATGTAGCTCTTTTGAGGTCCAGAATTCCAGTTGTCGGTAATCTCCCTCTTGTGATGGAACTTTTAATTTAAGAGGGAAATGGCATTAGACTTGCATCAAAAGGTGATATATAACTTTAAAACAATAGAAATAAGAGTAGAATAACATGATGCAAAATGGATGTATCAATACTCCTGTTGCTCTAGCTCTGTTATTTACTTTTACTATTTTGTCGTTTGCCATATCACTATCTATCATTGTTTCGTTTTAAACTTGCCACTAGCAAGATGAGGGGATTGACAACCCTCTTTGCAAGTTGGGTCTTAACATTTTTTTGCGCATTTGCTATTTATCTTGCTAGCTTGTAGACGCCTACTGGTTCGATTAAACCTTGGTTCTTAACTGAGGGAAATACTTTCTGCTATTGTGCTACATCAACATTCCTCTTCGGGGAAATGCAACAACTCCTACGGGAGCAGCAACCACAAATTTGCGCAAAATTATAGCTTACAATGCTCAACACGTGCAATAAACAAACTCCCCATGTTGATCCCTTCGTTGTCATACATCTCTCCACTGGCTTACCATTGTCACGCATCACCATCACATCGTCGTTAATGCCGCAGAAATTGGGGTCATCCATTGTAGTCAACGTTGGTTTTTTTTAGGAAAATTTATATACTAGTGCGCAAATACGTCAAGTTTATTCTAAAAATAGTTCTTACCTATTTTGAGTTTGTATTTAATTATTAAAAAATCCCCATATAGGGTATATATACAACCAGGAACCAAGTGTATTTCCCCGTTGTGTGTCCCTTAGTTACATTTCAAGACGTGGTGGACGACGATTGGGCAAGTGAGGTGGCAAGGCTGTGCAGGCACCAACAATTGCCATTTGGAACGCACAGGGCCTCCAGCCCACTCTGAATGGCTGCAGTTCGGTACCACGCGCCGACCTTGACCCTTGGCATCGTCGCCTCTACCATGGCGGCAACAGCGCTGCGCGCCCATCGCTGTCGGTCTGGCTGTAATAGATTGGATATCAGGGCGTACTCAATTTAGCCTTATTGGGCAAGAAACGGATCGATACGGGAAATTTCATATGATTACAAACCGAACCGCATTGCCATGTCAGTTTTAGTAGCTGGGAGGCGCCGGCATGGGCTAGCTAGCTAACCAAGTGGCCCGACTAGGCAACTGGGCATTGTTCTGTTGCAGCAGAGAGGGGCCAATTTTGGTGTTTTGATGTTTTTGTCAAAATTATGCCAAATCTGACTCTCTGGTTCAGAAAAATTTCGAGATCTGACACTTTTCTACCGTCGATGCCCTTGGTGGTAGGGGTGCACGCTCTATCATGAAAATTTTCTCAAGTATGAAATACAGCGCTGTGACACGTCTACCGCCAGGCACCTCGGCGGTAGGGTTGCACGGGCTACCGTCAATCTGTTTGATGGTAGAGATGCACTGTGCTGACATGAATAAGTTGCCTACCGCCGGGGACCTTGGCGGTAGGCTGGTATACCTTATCACCATTGAGGCCGACGGTAGTAAAAGGGTCAAATCCCGAAATTTTTCTAAACCAGGGTCAGATCTGGCTCAACTTTTATAAAAGGGTCAAAACACCAAATCAGCCGGAAATGAGCGAGCAAAAGTGGCAGGGTGGGTTGCGAGAGGAGGGTGTCCACGAGACGATGGAAGGGAGAGTGAGCATGCACGGCGGCGAAGGGGACAACGGCGGGTGACCGGCCGGTAACTTGCCGGTCCATCGCTCGGCTCCGTTGCAACAGACCCAACCAATCCACGCACTCCGCATCAACGGACTCGATATATATTTACAGAGACTTTAACAGATCAATAATAATAGCCTACTTGATTCGATCTGCCTTTCGATATTTATTCAATGTCCTTTTCTCTGTCAATAACTGGAATTCGGTTATTTTTAGCACTCAGTATGATTTTGGCTCTTCTGACCGGATTTCTCTCTCCTTTCCTTTTGTCAAAGTGGTGACTTGGGGGTAAGATAGAGCAGCCAGCATTATCCTGACTTGTTCTTGGTGCAAGTGTGCGTCGAGTCAATGGTTTAGGTGACCTACTTACGTACACATCGAGCTGGAACAAGTATGTAATCTCCTCTGAATCTTACGGCTCGTGGCGGGAGGTACGGACTTTTTCCGACAGGTCACAACGGGCGACCATCAAATACTCTACTCACTCCATGTTCTTATCTCATCTCTTTGCCTAAGGCTGGTCATAGTGGGGAGTAACTTAGACTAGTGTCATGCATATGACACTAGTGTAAGTTACTACCTCCATAGTGCAAAGTAACATAGTAGTAGTATCATAGATTGCTTCATTTATTATCTCATAGACTCATTTTGCTTCGGGAAGCGCTATGTTACAGTAACATATTATGTTACCACAAGCATCTCTTTCCTCATTAAATACTTGCCACATAAGCAAAATAGTCTTGGGGTGTGTTAAGTTACTACCTAAGTTACTCCCACTATGGCTAGCCTAATAATCGTCTAAAGACAGAGCCCCAATAGCAGCGACGTTAATTGCGCTAGCTACATACATGGATCAAGTAACGAGGCTCAAAGAACCTCATGCCAAATGGCACGACGGTGCACCAATTATATGGCCGGCCGGCCGCTTGATCATTCAGGATTCCGCTTGTTTACTACTACTACGTATACTGTCCTTGTTAGGAGGTGAAAGCGGGTAAATTCAAGTCGCGCGTGCTCGGTGGTAATCTCCGGGCACCGCCGTGGCACTGCCATGCCGCCGAAAGCGCCCGTGCGGCACGGCGCCGCCGTACGGAGAGCCCGGCCGGCCGCCACATGCCATGACCTCACGACCCAGAACGATCGACGGATAAATTAGCTGGGAAAAGGACGCGCGGGTAGGCAGAACAAGGCATCAACCTCGGGATCGATCATGCGCGCCTAATTAATTTGGGTAATCGCGAACGACGTTTACATCGACGACGGTCAGGTCAATGACTTTCTTGGAGCGGATTGGTAGGGTGCTAATGCCATCGATGATGGGATCAAAGCGGCAGGCATAGATTGAATATTGGCCATATATTTAGTTTAACGAAGTGTTTAGATCGTCAGGGACTCTTGCGCTAAGTAGGACGTGGTTAGACGAGTGACCGGGATGTGATGCCCGTGCGTGGCTTGGTTAATTCACCTACTAGCTTGGAGTTTTCTCGAGTTGATCGAGCCATAGTCTTCGAGTACAATGCCAGAATGATCGTTCGACGCACGACGAGCCGTGATGCGTATGTGGGGGCTCGCCAACTACTTTCTCTGTCCGGAAATACTTATCATCAAACTGAATAAAAGAAGATGTATTTAGATATATTTTAATTTTAAATACATCCTTTTTTGTCCATTTTGATGACATGTATTTTCGAACGGAGGGAGGGAGTACTTCCGTGTCTTTTCCCCCCAGCAAAATGGCTCCCTAGCTCAAACCGTGTTAACCAAGCCCTAATAATTTATTTTTTGCGCTTTTCTCTTTCTTCTCTGCAGCTAGCTGGTAGTAGATGCATGTATACGGCAACACTGTCGTCCACATCCACATGACCAAATGGCACGCCTCTCACGTTTCACGGCACAGCAGTATGGACCTACGTATGTACGTACGTGGAGCTCGAATGATCGATCGTACTCCATGGTTTCATGACTACTGTAGGCTGTAGCATACTATGTCGGCAGCAGGGAACATGACGTTTCGGTCGACCCTGGCACGCATGCATGTATCATGCACAGATGCTTGAAGAAATAAGGATCGATTTTGGAGGCTAGTTCGTGGGATTTATGGAGAAGAGATCGACGGCAATAAATGCAATCATCATCACAGATCGACGTTTGTCCGAACGACGTTCGGTACGTTTTGATTTCATTGCCTACGTACATACGTCTCTGTGCGCGCATGGTCCAGGCACTATCCACGCTGATTTGCAACAGTATGTACGTAGAGAGGTCATCGGTTTGAGCTGTTCATGATTTGGACGCATTCGTCTTCTCTCTCTCGGTTAGCATGATTCATGCGTATGCTGCTTGCATTGCCATCACATATATTTTATATTAAACAGCGATCATGCTTCATCGATTTTCATTAAAGAAACACCAATGTTACTTTTTTATGAGAAAACTACAATCTAGTCATCAGCTGTCAAGGTAGTACAATGAACACCAAAAATAAAATTATTCGCTTGCTTACTCCTGACTAGTGGGGCTTACATTTATCATTGTGAGATAGAGAAAGCTGACATGTAGGTTTATGGGTATTTTTGCCATATAACATGGTCAATAGGTTTGACCTGACAATAACGATGTCTAATCGCATTTTAAGCAAACATCCAATGAAATGATGACAGTTTTTAAATATCTAATGGCATTTCTGAGCGAGCATCTCATGGAACGATGGCATTTTTGAGCAGTTGTAACTTCTGATGACAAAACTAAGTAGTGGAACATAAATAATAAAATAAATGATAAAAACCCATTTTATATCCAGGTCTGTAGACCACTTAGTGACGACTACAAGCACGGAGGAAGGTGAAGGCGCGCCGCTGTCATCGACCCTCCCTCATCAGAGCTGGGCAAACATTATTGTAGTAGATAGTCGAAAAGTCGTCGTGCTAAGACCTGATAGGACCAGCGCACCAGAATATCAACCACCGTCGATGAAGAGAAGCGTCGATCGGAAGAATCCAACCAGCAGAAACACAAACTTAGACGAACATATACCAGATACAAGTGAATCCACTGAAGACAAACGTCGACGGGATCCCACGAGATCCGTCGAAGGAACACCTCCACATGCCCTCCGGCGACACATGAAGCATCATCGGGACAGGGGCTAGGCGAGAAAAACCTTATTCCATCTTCGAGAAGCCACCGCCGCCTCGTGTTTTTTAGTATGGCGCAAACCCTAACAAAACATAAAAAAAAACATCTAAAAACAGAGCCCTCCGCCAGCAATGTTATTGCAGGTTAACCAAAAGTGTAAAGGAAAAGCAATACCGAAAGGCCAGAGCAGTGGTGAAGCCAACGAAACTGAAAGCATTAGGTCACCACGCAGGTAAGGATGAGGGATACTGTGCCAACGCAACCAAATCAAACAGACACATTTCAGCAACATCGTCAAAAGAAACAGCAAGAACGATCTTGCTCCTTCTGTCACGACTGACCCATCCATGATCCAACCTGACAATTGTTGGGTGCACATTTTTCTTACTACACAGCTAGCATTTCCTACTCAGCATTGGAGTGTAGCGGATTTATATGCAGAGTTGCGTGGGAATAATCCAACGTTGGGGACGTGGCGAGACTTAGCGGACAGGTTTGCCGCCACCGTGCGCGCGCTCATGCAGCTAGCTAGCGGCCCCGCACCTTGCACGACAACGACATGAGCCGTTGCAACACGCACAAGCCTCCCCTTCCCTCCCTGGCCACATGTCCGCGCCACGCGGCCTCATGGCCGATTAATTAACCATGTCATTATCAATATAGTATATTTGTAAATATAAACTAGATGGTCTAAATTGTTGGTGCTTCACCAACACACTGAAGCAACAGCCCGGTCGATCGATCACGCGCGCATATGTTACAGACACGAGAAGCCAACCCGCGGGGATGACGCATGCATGCACCACCGTGCACATCTCAATGCATCTACATTGATCTAGCGCTACAAATAGATATAGGAGTACTACCTTCTTTCTGATTTATAAGGCTTGCGCGTGGCCCTAGATCTATAAGTTGACCAACATAAGATGAGTTGTATAGTGTAAAAATTATACCATTAGAAAGTACATGATTTGAAGTTTATAATGATATATTTTTTGAGATATATAATTTGTATTATGATTGGTCTATTTGTCAACCTAGATATACGCATAAGCCTTATAAACCCGAAAAGAGGTACTACTAATCTATTCCCTCATTCCTAAATATAAGTTTTTTTAGATATTTTAATATGAACTACATACGGATGTATATTTTAATATGGAGTCGTTTAGAGTGTAGATTCATTCATTTTGCTTCGTATGTAGTCCATATTGAAATTTTTAAAAAGACTTATATTTAGAAACGGAGGGAGTAGTAGGCAATTCTTCTCAGCCGGATAATGTAATAGGCAATGGGCAATGGCTATAGTACGTGCCGCTGCTTGGCACCGAGCTGTACTGGATCGACTTTGTAGTACTTGTGTGTTCATCAGGGTAATTCGTACATACAGGAGCTTGAGAGCCACGTTCAGTGGTAGATACAAAGGCTCGTCGATATGGACTGATATATACGTACGCTTGCTAGCTGTTCAGTAACGCACTACGTGTGTATGTCCAGAGAGAACATCGTCCTGCCTGGCCTTCAATTACATGAGAGACCCCGTCGGGTTAGGACATTCGAGATGCGGGCGGAGGCATGGGAAATGTACAGTAAGTCTACTAGGACGTCCAAATCAGTGCATCATTGAGCAGCAATATTCAAAGCGCGACGACGACTCCGCCACTCCGACCAGGAAATCGAATAGGAAACAAACAAAAAGTATTATGCAATCACAATTGCAACGTATATATTGCAGATTGCCGGAATATACTAAATTGCATAATATATCTTTCCATGGGTTCTTCTTTATGGTCATGTGGCGAGGATCTACTGGTGCATCTTTTCTTTGGCATTCTCCTGCGTTATACTTTCTCTATCGTCTCTCCATTTCTGTTGACAAAATAAGGTATGGATAGGTGTTCCGTTAGTAGGTCTTGTACTTACGTGGAATTGACACTAGATCCTCTTCCAAATCAGCGTGTCATTGTCACGATGTACGTTTTGACACAAGTAGTGGTATATATAATTTACTCCAGACACAAAATGTCGTGTTAGTGCCATCAACTTGCAAAATATACAGCATTATAGTCTACAATCTACTCCCTCCGTCCCAGAATATAAGAACGTTTTTGACACTAGTAGTGTCAAAAACGTTCTTATATTCTGGGACAGAGGGAGTACTTCCCTGCAGAAAAATAAAATGTCTACGGTCCACAGCTACACTAATCTTGAACGAGTATTGCACAGGTCATTGAAAGAAGCTGGCCACCGGTACAGAAATGTTCAGATTGATTGGATTTTCAGAACCTCCACTGCATATGTCATTTACGTGGGGTTTTCTGCCTGACTTTGGTGCACTCTAGTTTACATACTACAACATGCAGATATATCCTCTTGGCTGTTTCTGTAAGTTTTAATAAGGTGGTATGCGCAAAAAAAAGTTTTAATAAGGTGGTGATCTTCTACCGTCGGTGGCTTCCCTGGACTGCAGAAACACTACTCCAATCAATCGAAAGGCCAAACTAACGAATTGTGTGAGCGATCTGGGCATAGATTTTCGTGTGGTAAGCGTTTTGACCTGGGCGGCAGTGAAACAAACGCATATTCGCGCTCGTGCGGCCTGGAAGGGAGTGAAGCTAGCTGGAGTAGCCGCAATATGGACGCGTGGATCTCGAGGTTTTACCATCCGTGCGTGCGGTCTGGACGGGTTGTCCTCGTGTGAAATACATGTAGTAGAAAGGTACTCGGTCCATGCTTTGAGTTACCTCGGGATCGACGAGCCCAGGATTCTTGGGTTGGGTTGCTGCCCAGCGTGCGTGCGTGCATGATTCCTGGAAGAAGAGGACGAGGGGAGACGCACGAAACGGATCCAACCTGTCGTCAAGGCATCTAGGAGTGTGTTTTTTTGTACTCCCTCTATTTCAAAATATAGTGCTCATATATAATTTTTTAAAGCTCAGAGATGTTCTGATATCTTTTCAATTTTGTTATGTTGGTCCTTACATGACTTGTACTTTGATTTTTATGATATAAATATGACACGTATTACCATGCAAAAAAAAGATACATAGGTTCGTCGATATGCACGGATCTGTTGTAGTTTCCCGGTTCTTTCCCCTATCTTCCTGTGTTTTTTGTGTGTTTTTGGTTTTTATTTCTTTATTTTCTCTTCTTTTGCTTTCTCGTTTTTTCCATTGGCTGCCAGGAGCACAAGTGCGTACTCCTCTGGCATGGACCACATGTGTACTTCACACAGAAGCACAAGTGTATTGTGCTCCCAGGTTGAGCACATGTGTGATTTCCTGAAGCACATGTGTGTTTCACCCTGTGCGGGAAGCATAAGTTAATTTACTTGGAAAACATTATTGTGTTTCACCCCACAGGAGCATAAGTTAGATTCACTCGGGAACATTGTACAATTTGAAACCACATGTTAGTTTACTTTGAAAGCACAGTTTTCAGTCAAAAAAACATCAAACCCTACGAGCATGGGATAAAAATCACTTTGGGAGAGACACAATGGTGAAAACGGTTCATAATTTGGATTATGATTCCAGAGATAAATCGTTTTGAAAATCAAATTTATAAAAAAGATCACAAAACAAACCATCGCATCTCTCCTGCGCGCATGGAAAAAATTACACCAAAACTAGCAAGTTGCAACAAGTGACACACATGCAACGGGTGCGCTACTTATCACCACCAGAGAATGTGAGAGTGAACGGGGCTTGCTTACCCCAACAAATGCTCCCATTTGTTCTCTCATATATGTGGTGCTCAACCCATGCCTCCTGTTTATCCAACCGAAGCAAAAAAGTTTCTATCTGCTTAGACAAATTAGTTAAGTACCTTTTGTTCTGTTTATTCTGGATAACTGCTTTGCCGAGTGTCTTGTGTTCTTGTTATCGAGTGCCCATACTTTGCCGAGTGTTTTTTACAAGATATTTGGCAGAGCTCCCACATTACCGAGTTTTGCATGTTTGCCGAGTGTTTTTTATACAAAACTCGGTAAAAACGTTGTTGACTAAAGACGTTGTTGACCGAGTGCATTGAAAACACACTCAACAACTAACTACAGACGTTGATGTAATTTATGCCCCTTCTGATGTTCTTTCCATAGTCATGATATTTGATCAATAGATTGAAAGTTTTTTCCAACAACAACAACAACAACAAAGCCTTTAGTCCCAAACAAGTTGGGGTAGGCTAGAGGTGAAACCCATAAGATCTCGCAACCAACTCATGGCTCTGACACATGGATAGCAAGCTTCCACGCATCCCTATCCATAGCTAGCTCTTTGGTGAATTGAAAGTTTTGTTTTCCAAAAGTACTAAATACCCGGGGTTCAGTTATTCTTGGGCAGTGGTGAGCAATAGGTCAGTGTTTTATTTTTACTTTTTTGGACGGCGATATCTGACATTATTAGATAAGGAAAAGTACACAACAGGTTACAATGCTCCATAGGTTGGTGTTGAGCAGCCGAGAAAGGCGAACAGGTCGAAGCCCTCCATGCGGCCATGCCCCCGTTGGCCAGCCAGCCAGCGAGCAGTAGTAGCAAGTGGAAATTGTTTAATTACGACCTGGTAGTACGAGAGAGTCTCCAATTAGCGGGCGCACTCCAGTTGATCGTCAGGAATTGATTTGATTAGGGTTTTGTTTTGTGCGCGTGCATGCAAGTGGATTTGATGACGACGTCCCGTGGCCTGGAAAATGAATGCGAACAATTGGGTACACGCATGCATCGGAACCGGTTCGAGTCCTGTGCGACGTACAGTACCAGGCGAGGCCCCATGCTTCTTCGATCATTTGAACTAATCACTGTTTTTTGAACTTAGAGTAGTGGTCTAAACACTCTTATATTTCTTTACATAGAAAATACGTAAGCCCCAAATCCAAAACAAAACTAATCAAGTGCGCCCGATGTTGGAATTGCACCAACAATTTAATTATATAAAAACAATTCCCGTATGAAGAACCCACTTCAATCCAAGAAAACGGTATGTTGAAGTCGAATTGAAGGGTTCCACTGTATTCTTCAATACTCCTTCGGCAGAGGCGGAGCTACAGCAAGGTCAAATGTTGCGGCCTGTGCAATTTGATTTATTAGCTTTTTAGGAAAAGAAGAGGGTCTGAAATACAACTATGTCTACGAGCGCCGCAAATGAACCTTCGGTTCTTCCCAATCTATATGTAAATCGGTGAGCCGTGAAAGCAAATTTGACCATATGATCCACCTAGCTTGCCAACTGTAGCCCCGCTAATGTCCTATAAGTCGTGTGTTCGAAACATCTCGGTCACTTTTTTGCTATATTTGGAAAGAAAAATAAATTGCTAGATAAATTCAATAGGCGACCACTGCAGGGAAAGCACGTGGAACTACTCGAAGGTTCAAACCATCCAGACCACTACTTTTGGAACCATAAATAAACGTGTAGAGTCAAAACCACTATAATATTGAAACCATTGAATAAACACATAAGGAAATAAAACCTGGGACATCCTGTTTGGTTTGAGATTAAATTTGCCTAAGGTTGTCTTGTCACACCTAAGGTTAGGCAAGTTTGACCAACTTAAGTGGGTGTTTGGTTCAAGCCACATCTTAGGCAAGCCACACTAGGATCCCATATCACATACACTCAAAAAGTATGACAGGATTCCTTTAGACTTGTCAACTTATGGCTCTCATTTTGAAGAACTAACCTTAGGCAAGTGTAGCAACATTGTATGACAAAGTATGGCATGGTTAGGCCTAGAACCAAACAGCCCCACAAGGAATGGGATGGAACTAAAATGCAGCTTGGCTCAGTGACCGGGCACTTCAATATCTTTAAACATATTCGTGTATATTTTGCTCGGTAAACATATATGCCGTCGGTGTTAGAAATATATTGTGTTTAAGATAAAGATAGGAGTAGGAGTTAGAGATAGAATAAGTTAAATCATGTATGACTAGCCTTCTACTCCAAGTCTCTTTCTCTCACATGTATCATATATATACCCCATATGACACGTATTATATATATACCCTATGTGGGTCAGATCAATACAACACAAAACAATGAAATACCAGTCATCCTAAATTTTCTAGATGATATTAGAGCGGTTTGTCCAACGACGCCGATCCTAAGACGTTCCATCGCTTCCGTAGCACGCCGTCCCCAGGGAGATTAATCTCCTCTACCCGGTGGCGCGGCACCCAATCAATCAATGATTAGGTCAGTCTCATAGATTAGTTTAGATCAATTAGATCGAATTATCTTAGATTGATTTATTTTCATTAGCCAAATAAATTCGTATTAGATTGATCATGTCCGATGAAGAAAACCCAGTAGATCCGTGCGGTGGCGCCCCGCCATCCTACCTCGACAGACGACACATCGCCGAGCCCTACATCGAGCCGTCTGAGAACTACATCGAGCACCCGAGTCTTCCCCGAGCCGATCCCATGAGCTTCATGGAGCTGGCCAGAATCGCGTGGCTCCGGGCGACTCAACGTCGTACTGCTCTGGATGCACGATCTAGAGCAGGTGCGCACTAAGCCCAGACACCAGAGACTCGGCTTCAATCAGCGACGCCGCGCAGCGGCGCGGACTCCATCCAGCTCAGGCGCAGGCCACATAGATCGCATCAGCACGAGTCGACAACACCAGGCGCTACAAGCGAAGAAGAGGCGATTGGGACAAAGCAACTAAGATCACGCCCCTCCAGATCACGGGAGGGCGGACTCTCACACTGGCTATCCCGACCGACACCCCCAGAACGTGGCTCTACATGTCTGCAGTCTGCAGCTCTATCGACCACGACTACCTCGATCATGGCTACATCGACATCGACATACAGAGCTAGGTATATACTTACTTATCGGCAGCAACTCAATTCAATAGTGTCCGCGTAGTCACTAGCGTCCATGCCACTCCCGATGTGACTGTGGGAGGGAATAGAGAGGGAATAGAGAAGAGACAAGGAAGGAGCCAGAAGGGGACGCATTCATCGTCCTAGGTGCCGACCCATCAGAGGCGCAATTGACGATGTCACAAGGGAGAAGATGACGAAAGCACAACACTTCATATTCAGTTGTAATCATCCACTTCACTCCCGCTACGACTGAGGGGAAATATCAAAAATATATTGTGTTTAAGATAGAGACAGGAGTTAGAGTTAGAATATGTTAAATCATGTATGACTTGCCCTCTACTCAAGTCTCTCTTTCACATGTATTCTATATATATACCACATATAAGGTGCAGATGAACACAAACAACGACACAATATCCACCCATCCTACAATTTCTACTGTCGGGGATCGCCAATCGCGATTACAGGATTGTACCGTCTAGTAACCAAGACCCCAGAATCATCCATGGCATGTTTGATTAATAGTCGAATAAATAAAACATTTACAATGGGAATAATTCAGCTCCATCAACACGCAATCAGATTTATCGACCAACACGATCGGGTTCATCCCTTAATCGCTAAACTGTATGCTGGCAATCAGGTACCTATGTACAAACTACACACCCTAAAGATTAATCAGCACTCTCTCCACTCACAGGCCATCATTATGCCTGCACGCATCAGCAAACACCCGACGATCCTCCTCGAATCACCACCGCCTAATGAACTCAATCCTTAATCGAAAGTTTTTTTTTGCGGTTAATCGAAAGTTAACGAAGCAACTAATCAGTCGAAGAGCTAGCATGCATCAACCAAATAACCATCTATAGCTACCAGCAAACTGAGACGCTCCAATCCAGCGAATAGATGGATGGATTCAATCAGATCTTCCACATGTCGGAGTAGTCCATGAGAGCCTCGCCCCGGAACAGCTCCTCCAGATCGAGGCACGACCGCGACGACGGCATCAGGAACGAGGTGTCCGCGCCGGCGAGCGCCCCCATGTCCAAGCCCAGCGCCGACGAAGACGATACCTCCGCCTTCGGCTTGCAGTACATGCGGATCGCGGCCTGCTGGTCCACCACAGCCTGGTAGGTTGAGTACCCGGCACCGCCAAGATTGCCGTTGGCCGTCGCCGGCATGAAGTAGTCTGGGCTCTGCATCTGCTGCTGCTGCTGCGGCGGCGGCTCCATCTTGATAGTCAAATGCTCCGCGTCCGGCTCGAGCGGCAGGGCGGCGCTGGAGGTGGAGCTCGAAGCGCCGGCGAAGTCGTCAGCGCCAGACGGAGAGTCCATGAGCATCGGCAGGTCCGCGTCGTCGAACAGGTTGAGGTCGGTGTCGATGAGCAAGTCATCGAGGAAGGCGAGCGGGTCCTCCATGGCCCCGCCGGCCGCCGGCGCCATTTGCGGAGCATTCTTCGCCGCCAAGTCTTTGTTGAACACCCGGCAAACAGCCCAATCGTCCTGCGCGCACGCAACAGGCAGGTTGAGAATACAACACGAGAAGAATAAGAAACAAATCGCGAGCGCGACATGTGAGCGTGTGGTCCAGAGCATCTCCAGATGCTCCGGCGGTTCGATCGATCGACAGGGAGGCGGGGACAATCGAATCTTGCTGGCCGTACCTTGGCGGTGCGGGGAAGGCGATGGGGCAGCTCGCCCTCGAGGCGGTACTCGTGCATCACCCACGGCGTCTTCCCGCCGCTGGGTGCGCGGCCGGTGTAGAAGACGAGCGTCTTCTTCATGCCGACGAGGACGGCGTCCCGGCCCTTGCCGCGAAAGATCTCCTTATCCTTCCCCGTCGCCTTCCAGTACCCCTTCTCCGTCGCGCGGTTGGTGCGCGTCCCCGTCGGGTACTTCCGGCCCTTGTGCACGAAAAAGAACCACTCCTTCTCGCCCATCTTCGCCTTCCCTGCAAAACGAACCGCCGGCCATGAGCGCGCTGCAAATCGAATCAAACGAACGCTCCTGTCAAGGAGGGAGTAGTAGTACTCACCGGGGAGATCCCACGGCTCGGTCTTGTTGAGGTCGACGTCGGCGATCACTTGGCAGGAAAAGGATTCGCGGAGGACCTTGCGGGTGAGGTAGTGGGTGACCACCTCTTCGTCGATGGGGTGGAACCGGAAGCCCGGTGGAAGCGCCAGCTTCGGCTCCTCCACCTCCAGATCCATCACCGCCGTCACGTCGGACATCGCGGCGGCACCCTCTCGGATCTACTGCCTTGCTACGCTGTGGAAGAACTTGATGGGAGCGGGGGCTGAGGAGGACTAGATATGTGGAGAGGTGATTGTCTGAACGGTTTGGGGTTTGGAAGAGCGGCCGGGTGGGGGTGCTTATATAGCGTGAGGAAACTCACGGCAGTAATAATTCCAAGGCAGTAAATTAATGCTCCTACGACCAAGCGGCTAAGCATGTCCGAATGAATCGCTCATGATAACATCCTGGATAACGACTACAATCATCTAGAGTTAATAGGTTGCTACATATCCCGCAAAACAAATTAATATAGGTTGCTAAAATGATTTTAAATCACGGATGAAACTGACGCAATTCACGGCGCTATCTCCGTTCAGAAACTGCCCCGTAATTTGAATGCCGTTGTGAATCGCGGGAGATGATGCTAAAATCGTCCGAGATGGAGCATTTCCTGCCGCTAAATTCTTTCTTCGGCGATTTTAATCCTTGGTTGCTAATGATACTACTTCTGGATAAGCACTATGTAATCACCAAGTGTTAACCTGCTAATGATAAGTGCTAATTCTATTTGACACACACACAGTTACGTACTCCCTCTGTTCCGAAATAGATGACCCAGCTTTATACTAACTTTGTACTAAAGTTAGTACAAAGTTGAGTCATGTATTTTGGAACGGAGAAAGTAGCTGTTAATGATTATGTACACACCGTTAGGTAGTTAGTAGTGCACACGTCAGTGTCCCTGCTGTTTTTGTGTGTGACCGAGAAAAAGAGCGGCTGATAATTCATCCCAGAATTCCACTTGTACTGTTGTCATGAAAGATACCGGTAACAACGAGCCTTAACATGTAGCTGTTCCTGGCGAGGTCGTCCATATGCAGCCACAGAAAATTCAGAAAAAAAAGGACGACGACTTCGGGAGTGAAAGCATACCGGTATGCGTTGTCAAATCGAGGGTTAAATCTGTAGTTTCAAGATCCTTTTCTCACTAACCGGACACGTACTGATACCGAACAACACACAAAATGGCACGTGAAATGCACTATTTATATGCAGTGACTAATCAGACCTGGCAGTTGAATCCACGGAGTTTACCGACGAGACGAATTTTTAACGGAGACGGTAGGTAGATGACTCGTATAGTAAAGTGCAAACTGATTTGAATTTGTTCAGGGGAAGATATCAAAATGTTTGGCAGTGCAGAACAGTATGTACCACCACATATTCCACTTGCATTGTGCTTAGAGAAAATGTGTTGATAAACTGCGACCATTTTCTCTTACGCGAGTAGTCCTCATGCCGTTTTACGGTTCTCCCAAATCTACCTTATAAAAAAGTCTACCGTCGATATACGTTTATCATCTTCTAATTCTTTTTTTAAAATGTTCTTTTCTTCTAATTGAAAAATACTCCCTCCTTCCTACAACTAGCTTGAAAAATAATTTTATATCATGGGACGGAGGGAGTAGTAGTTTTGTCTGTTACTCAGGAAAAAAAATGCACCCAAATACTTAGCCACTAAGCACTAGTATGTTATCAACGATCTTAATTTTGACGTGTATAGTGCTTGGATCAGCCAGGATATACACTTATCTATGTATACGCAAAGACTAAATCTTGAGTGCATTAAATGCACTTGGAATTAACATTCCTATCTCGTATAATCAATTCGATTGTGTAGTGGGCGCTACGGAAAAATCCGGCCATGACGCTGCGGAGGTGCGAAATGCCGTGGTTGGTCCTATCACAAGTCACAGGAGTATCTGGAAAAAATAATATGTGTAATTAATTCAGCAAATCATGCCATATCTGTAAACTAGATACAGTTGCAACCTATGCAGTTTCGTGGACATTTCTTCGCCTGTCCATACCCTGGCTGGCTTTTCTGGAGCTGAAATATTATCCCATATCTGTAATGCATCCTAGATTGCTAGTACGAAAAAGAAATGGTCATCTGAATTTTGTATGTGAAGTAATTAGCATAATATTCAACCAAAACCAAGCGTTTCCTCGCACACAGCAATTCAAAAACCAGTGGGTTCAGAACAATACCGAAGAAGATAATGCTATACATGTATGCAATCATCAACTGATTACCGAAGCTATTTAGTGGCTAACACTTCCATAATTGCTCATGGCTTTGTTGCTAGAAGCTGCACGACGGGGAATCTCGATCCACAAATATACGGCATGGTGTTTGGTGGACCTGATCATCGGTCAGACTCAGAGTCCCTGTCGCCGCTCACATTGTCAGTTTCCGGAAGCAGACAAGCCTTCCTTATCATTCCTCGACAGCAACACTGTACCTGCTGCCATCTCTGAAGTTCACGGATATGGATTGAAATGAAAGTTTCGTTGGCATAAAATTCTCACAACGTGACATATAAAACCCCCAACCTATGAGAGGAAGAGGGAGATTCTCTGGAGATGTTTTACTCCAAAGCCGCGCCAATTTTAAACGTGAATTTTATATTGCTGTGGTCTCCCACGATCGCAGGCCGAGGCCAGGATCGATTGATTTGCTTGGTTCCAAAGGGCAGAAACGAAATGCAAATGCATGGCAGATGCAAAAGCCTTCTCACCTAATCATCTGCTGATATAGTACCATCCTTTTTGCTTGATTCTTCTCTCTTTTTGCTCTTTTTGTCCCGGCACGGGCGTAGTGTTATTTGTGCTTGAAGGGTGCAAATTCACTGCCAAGAGACGGGTGTTCGCCAGTGCTAGCATAGTACGTAGTAGTATGCGCTACTACTGGTGGCCTACGAAAACCTTTTTCAGTTGATTAACTCCTGGAAAGATTTCAGATAAAAAACTCCTGGAAAGATTTCGGTGACTTGATCCACCCCGTAGGAAGTAGCAACGGTCGTAGCCTTCCGTTGCGTGGCCGGTTACGTGGGTCCCGTCCTCATTTTCGTTTTGGAGGGTGAGCGACGAGGCACCGCCGTCACCCGGCCCGGGTCCAGCTCAAGGCTGTGCGTCGCAGCGACGTTTGCGACGGGATTCATGTGGCTTCCAGCTCACTCCAACGTGCTGCAGCTTCGGTGCCACCATTCCCTTGGCAGGATGCTCGGGCAGTGATCGGATAAGAGAACATCTATAACCTAATTAAGGCAAAGGAAGGATGTTAAACAAAAGGATATGTAAATTCGATAAGTAGAAAGATTTCCGTCTACCAATCACGTTGGAGAAGTTATTTTGATCCCAAGATCTTTATAGAGGGCTTGAATTTCAGGGCATAGACGAACCGTTTCACCGAGGAGGTGGAAAATGCAGTCAACCGAAAGCCAGGAGACAATGCACCCGGTCCGGACGGCTTTACCGGCGCCTTTTTCCCAAAAAGAAATATCCAGGTAAACAGAACGTTATGAAAGCCATTTACCTGTTCTTACGTTATGAAAAATGCCGTCAACCGAAAGCCGGGAGACAAGGCACCCGGTCCGGGCGGCTTTACCGGCGCCTTTTCCAAAAGAAAAAATATCCGGGTAAACAGGACGTTATGGAAGCCATTTACCTATTCTGGAACGCCCATGTTTATTCAATTTTTAATGTCTTAACTCTGCAAATCTTGTACCCTTGCCTAAGAAAGCGGAGGTGGAAGTTAACACTGAGTATAGGCCTACTAGTCTAATTCACGCCATCGCAGTTGCCATTCGGCTCTTGCTACATATGAATAAGCTCATTTCTAATGCTCAGAGTGCGTTCATCCAGAAAGAGAAACATTCACGGACTTCATTAGAAACCTTGCACGAAGGCTCCTAAGAAATGAAAGCATCCTCACTCCACCGAGGGACCTTCTTCTCCGCCGTGGGACTCCGCCCCACGGGCAAAGGTGGCGGCTTAGGCGAGACAAGGCAGAAGACATCCCCAAAGGACGTCTGGTGTGTAAACATGATCTTCCAAGGGCTTGAATCCGAGCACGCCCAGAAACAAGCTTCCCCATACAAAACTTCTCCTGCTTGTTCTTGATTTTTTAGCTCAAAATAATTGATTTTTTTAAAATATAAAAACATGCAGAAAACATCAACTAGCACTACACACTGAATTAATAGGTTATTTCAAAAAAATAATAAAAATTGGTGTCAAAACTATGCCAAAATGATATAAACATGCCATGAAAAAATTAAAAATTGTAGATATGTTTCAGACCTATCAGGTGCCTCGGCGTGAACAGAACACGTAAAACCCTAATTTAACCATATATGATGTTTTTGTATCAGTGGAACCCCACAAACCCTACTTTAAGCATCTAGGGTGCCTCGGCATCAACGGAACACCTAAAACCCTAATTTAACCATCTAGGGTGTCTCAGCGCTGATGGAAGTCCTAAAATTAATGCATCCAACAACATCATATATAAATTACTAGAAGGTTCACACACTCAAACTAACTTAGTTATCATAAGCATATCAAGAAGGTTCACATACTCAAACTAAACATAGTTCAGTAGATTCGTCACACTCAGTAGTTCACATACTCAACCTAACAAGCCATAGTTCAAAGTTTCAGACTAAAGATTTGTTCAAAAGATACATAATGACCAAGATAATCAGATTATATCTTATTCTTCGTCACAAATGGCATTGGTGCCCTTGAGCTTGATCTTGTTCTTTTGACTGGCGTTCATGAGGTCGACAACGTAAAACTCCAAGTTCCTCCTCTAAGTGTTGAGCTTTTCCTTCTCTTTCAGATGTGTGAACGTCAAATTCCTAATGACACTGGCTTGAGCAACCTGGATGTGCTTCATCCTTCAGTTTAGTGTTTTCAACCTCCATTGTACCAAGCTCTTGCTTCAAAATGCCCATGTTGTTGTCCAAAACAAAGATCTTCTCTCCTCATTGTCCCTCCAACTCTATTGATAATTGTATTCTTGAGAACTATTCTCCTAGGACATCTCTTGGGACATCCACAACCAACTTGACATGGTTGTCCTCTATTTTCATTTTTTATCCCATAACACCGTGGACACTAGATGAATGTTCCAGGCATGCAATCCTATTAGTATGTTTGTTCTCATCATACAAACCCCTTAACTTGTGCAGAGCAATCTGCAGTGAGTCTGGCCTCTCCTGATCTGCCCACTGAACTATTCCATAGTTTCTTCCATTCTACAATAATTTACAAATTTGTATGGTGGTTAAAATTGTTAAATTTCTTCCCTATCTACATTAATCACTGCCTACTATACATGCTCAGTACCCTTTGCAAAATTAATGAATAACACAATTTACAAATTTAATGAACAAAAATAGAATTGTTCACCTCTAATTCCTAAAATTAAAGGGCCAACAACTAAATGACAGACATAATCAGAGTTGAGAGAACTACAATTTTTTTATCATGATCTACTATCACAACATGACCACATCACCATCAGATTCATGCTCAACAAAATAATTGCAATGGACAACACATGAACAGTGAACCCTAGAACAATTTGGAAACTTACTATAAAAGACATGTTAGTGGCCACTGATACGTCTCCAACATATCTATAATTTTTATTATTATATACTATTATATAATCACTTTTATATGTTTTATATAATTTTTCTGGACTAACTTATTAATTTATTAGTGCTCCATGCAAGTTCCCGATTTTTGTTTGTTTTTGGTTTCACGGAGAATACATATCTAGGAAAGTCCAAATTGATGCCAGTTTTTGGCCATTTTTTGGACAATGAAGGACCCTAGAAGCTTCAGGAGAGGTCGAGGGGGCCCATGAGGCAGCCGCATGGCCTGGTGGCGCAGCCATCCCCTGGCTGCCCCACCTGCCAATGTGGGCCCCCTAACTCTCCATTTGACCTAATTTCTAGCCTATAAATTCGCATAAATCCCGAAACCCTCATAAGAGAACCCCAAAATAATTATCGCCGCCGCAAGCCTCTATTCTGAAGTGGTCTCATCTAGAGCCATGTTCCGGTGCTCTGCCAGAGGGTGAAGCCACCATGGGAGGCCTCTTCATCAACATTGTTGTCTCCATGATGATGTGTGAGTAGTTATTTTAGGACCCAAGGGTCCATAGTAGTAGCTAGATGGTTTTCTCTCTCTCTCTCTCTCTCTCTCTCTCTCGCTTTTAATATGATGATTTTCCGTAACTAACTTGTTTATAAAAAAATACAAGTGGGACGGTCCTACTTTTTTTAATTTGAACACAGTAGAGATGCATATTCTCACCTACATGCATATACACTCATCCGTATGAATCACTAAACGAATATCGTTGAAAAAGCTAAAACAAATCTAGAGAAATGCAAGCACCAGTGATAAATATATCACTTACATCATGATGTATCAATTTCATCACAAAGAATCTAACCGTCTAACCTACAATCCTGCTGCGGCATGCATGATGTTTCTCCTTAGATGATTTGCCGTTGTGTGTCCGTTGGTTACATTTCAAGAGGTGGTGGACGGGGATTGGGCAAATGAGGTGGCCAAGTTTACTTAATTCGATCTGCCTTCAGATATCTATCCATTGTGTCCTTTCTCTATGTCAAAAACTGGAATTCCATTATTTTTAGCACTCAGTATGATTTTGGCTCTTCTGACTGGATTTCTCTCTCCTTTCCCTTCGTCAAAGTGGTGACTTGGGAGTAAGATAGAGCAGCCAGCATTATCCTGACTTGTTCTTGATGTAAGAGTGCATCGAGCCAATGGATAATTAGGTGACCTGCGTACGTACACATCGAGCGGGAACAAGTATGTAATCTCCTCTGAATCTTGCGGCCCATGACAGGAGGTTCAGGCTTTTTTCGACAGGTCACAAAGGGCGACCATCAAATAATCTACTCATTCCATTTTCTTATCTCGTCTCTTGGCCTAATCGTCTAAAGACAGAGCCCCAATAACAGCGACGTTAATTGCTCTAGCTACATGGATCAAGTAACGAGGCTCGAAGAACCTCATGCCAAATTGCACGACGGTGCACCAATTATATGGCCAGCCGGCCGCTTGATCATTCAGGGTTCCGCTTGTTTACTACTCGATCGTCCTTGTTAGCAGGTGAAAGCGGGTAGTAAATTCAACGCGCGCTAATCTCCGGGCACCGCCGTGGCACTGCCATGCCGCCGAAAGCGCCCGTGCGGCGCAGCGCCGCCATACCGAGAGCCCGGCCGGCCGCCACATGCCATGGCCTCAAGACCCAGAACGATCGACGGATAAATTAGCTGGGAAAAGGACGCGCGGGTAGGCAGAACAAGGCATCAACCTCGGGATCGATCGTGCGCGCCTAATTCATTTGGGTAATCGCAAACGGCGTTTACATCGACGACGGTTAGGTCAATGATTTGCTTGGAGCCTATATTGGTTGGTAGGGCGCTGATGCTATCGCTGATGGGATCAAAGCGGCAGACATGGGTCGAATATGGCCAGTAGCATATGTTGAGTTTACGGACGGAAATGCTAGTTTAATCGCAGTGTTTAGATCGTCAGGGACTCTGGCTAAGTAGGGCGTGGTTAGACGCGTGACAGGGATGTGATGCCCGTCCGTGGCTAGGTTAATTCACCTATTAGCTTGGAGTTTTCTCGAGTTGATCTTTTTCGTTTGTCAAGAGGAAGGGAGGCATCTCCATTTCTTCCATTCCATTGTTTAGTTGCAGGTTTGATCGAGCCATAGATGTCAATTAATCTTCGAGTAGAATGCCAGACTGGTCGATCGACGCACCAACTACTTCTTCTTCTCCATCTTTTTTCTCCAAAAAAGGAAAAGAAAAGAAGTGTTCCCTAACTCAACACGTGTCAACCAAGTCCGAATAATCAATCTGCACTTTTTTCTTTCTTCTCTGCGGCTAGCTGGTAGTAGATGCATGTATACGGCAACACTGTCGTCCACATCCACCACACGACCACATGGCACGCCCGTCACGTTTCACGGCCAAGGCACAACACTACAGTATGGACCTAGGTGCGTGCGTACGTGGTGCTCGAATGATCGATCATACTCCAAGGTTTCATGACTACTGTAGCATACTACTGGCATGCAGCTATGTCGGCAGCAGAGAATATGACGTTCGGATCGACCCTGGCAAGCATGCATGCACCATGCATACATGCTTGAAGCAACAAGGATCGATTTTGGAGGCTAGTGCGTGGGATTTATGGAGAAGAGAAAGAGATCGACGGCAATAAATGCAATCATCCCAGATCTTTGTCCGAACGACGTTCGCTACATCTTGATTGATTGCCTACGTACCTACGTCTTCGTGCGCGCATGGTCAAGGGACTATCCACGCAGATTTGCAGCTGTAGGAATAATCAATATGCAGGGTTGCGTTGCGTGGGAATAATCCGACGTTGGGTCGGGTACGTGGCGAGACTTCATCGGACGGGTTTGCCGCTGCCGTGCGCGCGCGCTCATGCAGCTAGCTAGCAGCGTAGCACCTCGCATGAGAACGACATGAGACGTTGCAACACGCTCAAGCGTCCCCTCTCTGGCCACATGTCCGCGCCACGCGGCCTGATGGCCGATTAATTAACCATGTCATTGTCAATATACTAGACCACATACATGGCGAGTGCGTACACCGAAAGATAACTTGCAGCGGAGAAGCATTTTTGTTATTAAAAATCAAATCATTTCTACATAGCCAAAGCGATCAAATTAAGGCATACACTCTCACCCTTATTAGCGTTTTAAACTTATTTGGAATACCGTTCAACCAATGACCAAAAATATTGGCAACACTTGTGGGTGGATACAAATTTGACGCTACTTGGATGACAGACCACGTAGAACGTGCAAACTTGCATTGGAAAAAAATGTGTTAGATTGTCTCGTTATGAGTACAAAAACAACACTTCTTACTCCCTAGCCAGTTGCGCCGTGCGAGGTTGTTTTTAATTAACACAACTCCCCTACGAAGATACTACATGAAGATTTCCACTTTTAGTTGAATCTTAGACTTTCATTTTTTATTATTATTACTGATTGGTACCTCAGAATGCGTGAGCGCATGGTACATAGAGTCTACTATGAAAGATCCTGACGTAGTAAGGTTCCAACAAAACACATCCCTGCCTTATGTCAGGTTAATCGAATCCAACCGGGATAAAAGATTATCCCATGACACAAGTCGAGGGTCAATCAAATCCCGCCTGAACGAAATATTCAGCGGGGAGAAACTGAACATGTGCGCAATAGTATTATTCTTATCGTGAGCAATGTTATATAAGGCTGGATACTGTTGTCTGAGACTGGTATTGTCTAGCTAGATGTCTTTTCAGAAACGAATCTCCGATCCGTCCTTTATCACGAAAGACCCAGCACAAAAGATATGCTTCTTTGTCGCCATAGGCCAGCACAAAAGTGCGAGTCATCAGGTTTTCAATATAGCTGAGACGCCGCTTTTTGGCCTAGATACGTGTTGTGCAGCATGGTTTGCCAAACACCATCATCAGTAAGAAGTTTGAGCAACCATTTACTGAGCAGGGCCTCATTCTTGACCTGCAGGTCATGAACTCCAAGGCCACCTTGGTCTTTCGGCCTACAAACCATGCTTCATTTGGCTAGCCTGTATTTTTTCTTTTCACCATCTTCTTGCCAAAAGAATCTGGATTTAAAATAGTCCAGTCTTTGCAAGACCCCTTTTGAGAGTTGGAAGAAAAAAAGCATATAGAGAACCATATTTGTGAGGATGGGGTTAATCAAAACCAGTCGTTGTCCAACTGAGAGCAGCTTTTCTTTCCAACTGCTCAACTGTTTCTCTAGACTCTTCTCCACATGCTTCCACTCAGCAATAGTGAGACGTCGATAATGAACCGGTATTCCTAGATATTTAATTGAGAATTGGCCATGTGACTGCCGCCTCAACGACTTCTCCAAAGCAGAACAATTGATCTAGCGTTACAAATAGATATACTACTAATCTAGCGGGCAATTCTTCTGAGCCGGGTAATCTAATAGACTAATAGGCAATGGCTACGTGCCGCTTCTTGGCACCCAGCTGTACTGGATCGACTTTGCAGTACTTGTGTGTTCATCAGGGTAATTTGTACGTACAGGAGCTTGAGAGCCATGTTCAGTGGTAGATACACAGGCTCGTCGATATGCACGGAATATCGATCCAATGCGTAGACGACATAGATTGATACGTATATACGTACGCTTGCTAGCTGTTCAATCAATGAAACGCACTGCGTATGTGTATCCGGAGAGAACTTCGTCCGGCCTGGCCTTCAATTTCATAATTGAGAGACCCCGTCGGGTTAGGACATTCGAGATACGGGTGGAGGCATGGGAGATGAACAGTAAGTCTACGAGGACGTCCAAATCAGCGCATCATTGAGCAGCAGCAATATTCAAAGCGTGACGACGACGAATCCGCCACTCCAGCCAGGAAATCGAGTATAGAAAGGAAACAAAGAGTATTGTAACATATGTGTTACAAACAAAGAGTACTGTTTTTTCCATGGGTTTTTCTGTTGTCATGTGGCGCTGATCTAGTGGTGCATCTTTTCTTTGGCATTCTCATGCATTACACTTTCTCTGGGCATGTACAATGATGCTATCTTAGGAGTGCCACGTAAGATAAATGATGAGGTGGAGGAGAGAGAACTCATAAAAAAGGCTTGTCTTATCTTATTTAAGAGAAGACAAAAGATGATCTCTTAGCACAATATGTCTCACCATATTTTTAGGAATAGCTAGTTATTAAAGATAAAGTTAAGAGATGACCCATTGTAAACATTTTTTGTCATCTCTAAATTAAATGCAAGATTTAAGATAAAACTATCTTATCAACCATTGTATATGCCTTCAATCGTTTCTCCATTTCTGTTGACAAAATAAGGTGTAGGTCTAGTACTTACGTGGCATTGACACTAGATCTTCTTCCAAATCAGCGTGTCTTTATCACGATGTACGCTTTGACACAAGTAGTGATATAAATAATTACCCTAAAAAGATATACTAAATAATTTACTCCAGAGTCCAGACACAAATGTCATGTTAGTCTACGATCAACTTGCAAAATATACAGCATATTAGCCTACGATCTACTTCCCCGGAAAAAAAATGTCTACGATCTACACCTACACTAATCTTGAACGGGTATTGCACAGGTCATTGAAAGAAGTTGGCTACCGGTACAGAAACGTCACCTTCCTAGCTAGATTTAGATTTAGATTGGTTAGCTTTTCAGAACCTCCACTGTATATGCTATTTACACGCGGGTTTTTCTGCCTGACTTTGGTGCACTCTACGCGACTTTACTGTTGATATACAACATGCAGATATATCCTTAGAGCATCTCTAGTGGAACGTGTAAATTTGGATGTGTATATCTCCATATACACGTCCATATACACCTTGCTAAATTATACATCTCTCAGTTTTTCAGTGGAGTGTGTAAATTAGGACGTGTATATTCCAACAGCTATATTTTCAAACGGCTATATTTTCAACGGCTATATTTCCAACGGCTATATTTCCAACGGCCATATTTCCGATCTATATAAACCACCCCTACCACCTCTCTTCCAGCACACTTCTACCTGTGACTTCTCTTCTCACCTAGATTTCTCTATCGTTTGTCACGCAACACAATGAACACATCCACTTGGGACATGAGTTCTTCGTCATCTTCATCTGGCGACGATGAACTCATACTTGCAGCATTCGCCGAGCGGGAGGAGGAAGAGAGGAAGAACGGTCGACGCCATGGCGGTTCCAAGCATGGACGTCAGTCAATCGATCGAGGAAGAGATGCCGGATTTCTTCTTCTGTGGGACGACTACTTCAAAGAAGTTCCTCGCTTTCCCGAACATTTGTTTCGACGAAGGTTCGTAATTAGTACACTTCTCTGCTTTGGTCCTTTTTTCATTTCCCTGTCTCATTTAATTTTTATGCACAAATTTAGGATGTCGCGTACTTTGTTCAACCGCATAGCTGATGGTATACTTGAGCATGACTATGATGATTATTTTACGCAAAAAAGAAGTGCTTCTGGAGCTCTTGGGTTACATCCTTTGCAAAAGATGACCGCGGCGATGCGGATACTAACATATGGAATAGCAGCCGATTATGTTGATGAGTACATCCGGTCCGCTGAGTCTACTAATTTAGAGTCTTGCAAGAAATTTGTGATCAAAATTTGTGAAGTTTTTGGGGAAAAGTACCTGAGATCTCCAAATGAAGAAGACATTGCTAGGTTACTTGCAATAGGGGAGGAAAGAGGATTTCCCGGTATGTTAGGGAGCATAGATTGCATGCACTGGGGGTGGAAAAATTGCCCCAAAAAATGGCATGGCATGTTTAAAGGCCATGTGAGCGAGCCCACTATGATCTTGGAAGCAGTTGCTTCACAAGATCTTTGGATTTGGCATGCTTATTTTGGTTTACCAGGGTCTCTGAATGATATAAATGTTCTTCAACGTTCTCCTGTTTTTACAAAGCTAGCCGAAGGCCAAACTCCTCCAGTGAATTATAGCATCAATGGCCATCAGTACACAATGAAGTATTACCTTGCAGATGGTATCTATCCACGGTGGGCAACATTTGTGAAGAGCATACCAGCTCCAACTAGCAGAAAGCATAAAACTTTTGCCAAGAAGCAAGAGGGGGCTAGGAAAGATGTGGAACGAGCCTTTGGAGTTCTGCAATCCCGTTTTGCCATTGTTCGTGGACCGGCTAAAGGATGGAAACGTAAAGAAATCACTGATGTCATGAAAGCTTGTGTCATAATGCACAATATGATAGTTGAAGAGGAGCGGCAAACTGGTCGGCAAAGCTGCACTTTTGAGGCAATGGGAGAAAGAGTCACAGTCTCTCGTACTCATGCGGAAGAACTGAGCTCTTTTATTCAGATGACTAATCGGATTAGAAATTTCGATGAACATGATCAGCTTAAACTTGATCTAATTGACCATGTCTGGCAAAAGTTTGGAAACGAGTGATGTAATCCATGTCTTTGTAATGCAGCTATCAATAAAAATATTTATGCAATGAGTGATGTAATCCATGTCCTCAACTAGCATAAAGCAATAAATAGTTCTTACAACTACAACATATAGCTCACATTGCCCTAGGCCGCGAGCAAGGATCTCCTTCTGCTTAGCTTGGTAGAACTGCTTTTGAACATCAGTCATACCACTTGTGTCGATGAGCATGACCCTCTCATCTAATTCAAACTGTCTCCGTGCATCCTCCCTCTCGTTTCGTGCATCCTCATTCTTTTTGAGTGCAATCTCCTCTTTTCGCAATTCCAATTGCTGTGCGTAGCGAGCATTTCTTGCCGCCTCTTTGATCTCATCCTTCTCTAGCTTTGCTGCCCACACAGTTTCTAATGACAGCTTGCAAGCACTGTCATCAGCTTTACCTCTCTTGTCCCTCTTCACACCATCAGGTCTTTTCTCATGTTCAAGAGCATCAGTGTGTATCGAGGTAGCATCAGTACGTACCGAGGATGCATCAGCCGGATCATTGGTGGCTGTGCCTGGACTTGCATCAATGGTCTTCTTTTGTTTCTTAAGAGAAGTTTCAACTTCTCTTGTCTGCCACTTTGGATACTTCGAAAACTCTACATAGCAATGCATCAGTGTGAAAGGCTTCTTTTTTTTTAAGATCCATTTCCTTGAACAAAATGTGTGCATCGTTTGTCTGCACATATAAATATGTTGTTAAAATAAGCACAACACATATAGAATATTGCACATCACATATAGAATTACAAGAAAGGCGCATACCTTTTCTTGTATAGTCCTTCCACTTTCTTCCCTATTTAAAATTTGCTGAAGGCAACCACAAAATTTAGAGGTCTCTCTATTAATCGTTGTGTAACGGCAATTGATTGCATTAGCATTACGCTCCGGCCATGATGATTCCTTGTGTGTGTTGTAGTACTCTGAAATTCTATCCCAATAAGAATCCCGGTTTTGATCTGTCCCAACAATATCCAAACTTGTATTTGTCCATGCTGCTATGAGAACCTTGTCCTCATCACTAGACCAATTTTTGCCTTTGTTGGATTTTCCTTTCTCTGTTATTGCAGAACGATGTTGCGTTGATGGAGTTGCCTGCTCTCCAATTGGACTTTCTAGTTGTGTTTGCGTGTAACCAAAACCAAGGGTGTCCAAGAAGCTTTGGTCAGTATCCATCTGCAAGCAACCAATGCACAGCAATTTTAGACCATAATCTGGCATCAAATTGACAATTTTAGACCACAGCTATGCATCTCCCCTACATCTCCTCCATCTCCCCTGCATCGTCTCCCCTGCATCTCCTCCACGGCTATGCATCTCCCCTGCATCTGCATCTCCTCCATCTCCCTGCATCTCCTCCACGGCTCTGCATCTCCCCTGCATCTGCATCTCCTCCATCTCCCTGCATCTCCTCCCCGCCGCCCC
>NC_041382.1:61332674-61339942 GCF_002162155.2 Triticum dicoccoides | reverse complement strand
AAAAACGGCAGCAGAGGAACACGTACACCCTCGCCCGTGAGCAGAATTGGGTGGTCCGTGCCATGGCCGGACTGCCACCGAAGGAGGAGAAGAAGGATAGCGACGACGAGGACAGCTCCCGCGACGAGCAGATCTGGCTCGATCGTACTGCGTCTTCGACCGGTACTTCTGCAAGAATGGCGGCAAGGGCGCCAGGAAGGGCAAGGGCAGCCGTGGATGAACCCCACCAAAGCCAAACATGCCAAATTTTGGTAGTCCAATGGCATGTTTAGTGTAGTGTGCTGGAGTAGTCGGACGATGCGTATGCATCAACGTAGTTACATGAGTTTGTGTGTATCTAAGATATGGTAATTGAGGTGTCCAAGTGTATATTGCATTTTTTAAGGAGTGCCCGGTTAGTGCCTGCGGACGTGCTCGGATGCATCCGCGGGCTTTTAAAGGACCGGATTTGTCAAATCCGGCTGTAGATGCTCTGAATATGTCCATGCTTTTGAGTCGTTCTTGGTTTGCCTCGAGATCAACGAGCCCAGGATTCTTGGGTTGGCTTGCTGCCGGCGTAGATGCTCTAAATTGGTCCATGCTTTTGAGTCGTTCTTGGGTTGCCTCGGGATCAATGAGCCCAGGATTCTTGGGTTGGGTTGCTGCCCGTCGTGCGTGCGTGCATTATTCCTGGAAGAAGAGGACAAGGGGAGGCGCGCGAAACGGATCCAAACCTGTCGTCAAGGCATCTACGAGTATAGCTGTTTATCTTTTCGTCTCTGTCTTTCAGCAGGAGCTAGAAGTAGTGCTAGCTTCAAATGAACCGGCGAATTTAGTTTCCATTTCTTTTTCTCTTCTCAGGGGAACGGGAGAAGGCTGCTAAGTCGCCCACTCGCCCGTGTACATCAACCTTGCCCATGTGAATTGTTGGAAGAATTCTGAAAACGCACGGCCCATGAGGGCGCTGCTATAGATCGGGTGCGTGTATGGATTTTTAGAAAATGTCGCGAACATATATTTGAAATGAGTGAACGTTTTAGAGGTCATGAACATTTTTGTAAACTACCTGAATAATTTTTACACTGCATTGACATTTTGTAAATGCACGTTGGATGCTTTTAAAAATATCATAAATTAATTATTTCCATATACATATTTAAAACATTTTGGAACATTAATAAAAGTAGGAAAATAAAAATAAAAAACGTACACATGACACTCAAGAAAAAAGCAAAACTCTTGAAAAAGGACGTGCAGCTCGTGACGCATGTCTCACGTTGTAAGGTGGGGCCCAGGATAAGTCGTGGCCCACCAGCAAGTGCGGGAGCAGTTTTTTTTTCTCATCGGAGTGTCATTTCTTCTCTGCGTCCGCCATTTTGATGTGGTAAATGGTTGCTTCAACTAATTATTTGTGTATTCATGTTTCTATTTTTATTTTTTATTTTTTTCATTTAGCCTACCTTTGGTTTATTTTTCCCGGTATTCTTAATTTTAAAAATAATTTTTTAACATGTGAATTTTTTAATGGCATGAGCATTTATTTGAATGGTACAAACATTTATTAAAATCAAGTGGATAATTTTTGGCATTTTATGTATCCTTTTAAAATCTCATGGCCATACTTTTAAATGTGTGAAAAAATAATGTCATGAATATGTTTTTGAATGGTGATTTTTTTTATAAAAATGGTAGAATTTTTTCTACATTTAAACGGTGTGGGCATACTTAAAATGTGTGAACATTTTTTTAAATCCAGCCACTGATTGCACCAACATAAATAAAATGAATTATTTGTATGCTCAGTACACATTGGCGATTTTTTATGGAAAAAAGAGAGGTTTCCCCATCTGATTTCATTTAGAGAAACGAAATCTGGGAGCTCCTGTTCGGCGCTGCAGGCGCCGGCTAGCGATACTGGCGCTCGCACGTCTCGCGTAGCGGCAGGCCCAGGAAACACAGGGAAGGAGCGCCTATCGCAAACAATGTAGTAGACCCGGGATTTGATCTCGGACCGCCTGTAGCCAAACCTTCGAACACAGCCACTAGGTCGTACTTCCTTAGCTGTTCATTTTGAGGACAAACTACCCTTATTATATACCCAGCCTATTATGCGTATTATTTTAGGATAAAATGGAAAATAAATGCACAATATAAAAAACGTGAATTTGGAGAAAGTTCATAAAATGGCGTACAAACTGAAGAAAAACGTGAATTTGAGAAAATGTCACGAATTTGAGAAGAGTTCTCAAAATTTAGATAAAGTTCATGAAATTTTGAAAAAGGTTCACAAATTTGAAAAAAGATAATCGATCTTGAAAAAAAATCATAAAAATTGAAAAATAGTTCACAGATTTTGCAAAAAAAATGTTGATTTTGAAGAAAGTTCAAAAAGTTCATAAATAATGAAAAAAACTCATCGATTTGAAAAAAGTTAATCAAAATTAAAAAAGTTTATCAAATTTTAAAAAGTTTCCAAAAATTGAAAAATGTTCATCGAATTTGAAAAAAAAATCATCAAGTTTGAACATAAGTTCAAAAAATTTAAGAAATTCAACATTTTAACAAAAAAATACACGAACCAGGAAGAATAAAAAAGACGAAAGGAAAAAGCAGAAGAAAAGTGGAAAGATTAATGTAGTCAGTTGACTTTTGTTGGCGGGGGTGGTTGGTGCATCGTAGCTCGTAGCAGGAGGTTGTCGTTTTGAGTCGCGGTACACACTTATTTTTTCATTTTGAAACAGAGAAGAAAAAAGTAGATGGCCCGCCCAGCTCGCAGCGCTGCAAGATGAGCTGGCGGTCCAAATATACTTTTTTCCTGCAAACCGGAGACAAAGTAGAGGGACTTTGTGGGACGCGGAGTTTCTGCACTCGAGCTCAAATGAGCTCGGGTGAACAGTAAAATCAAAACTAAATCAAATTTTTAAAAAAAAATCTAATTTTTTTTTGGGGAAAACATTGACAAAAGTTCTAAGTGCTTGCAAAAATTCGCCATGAAATCACATTTCTAGAAGGCGTGGCAAAAAAACAAAATCAGTACTCTGAAAAAACTACTTTCAAAAGCATTTTGGAGCACTGAATTTTTTTTTTTGCCACGCTTTACAGGAATGTGATTTCATGATGAATTTTTGCAAGCACTTAGAACTTTTTTCAATGTTTCTCCCAAAAAAATTGGAATTTTTTGAATTTTTTTGATTTTTTTTCGATTTTACTGTTCACCGAGCTCAAATGAGCTCGGGAGCAGAAAGGCACTTTCGGACTTTGTGGGCATCTTAACCGCTGCCACGTCCACGTCTAACCATTCTGGACCAGTTGAAACACCCACCCGCGCACGCGTGCATTCTCGCCCGTCACCAGCTGTCCGCATTAATGCCGTTGGAGAGCGGCCGCTCCGCATTGACGCTGGCGCAGGACGGCATGAACTCTCATTGTCGGCATTTGAAGCGACGCGATGACCAAGAGAGAGAGTTGTTGTTGCAGGCCTGGCTAAACATGCCTCCTCGCCGCATTCAAACGGCCGCGGACTGTCCGTCTTCCTTAATTAAACCCTCGCATGTATCAAAAAACCTACTCCGACGACAGCGAACCGCCCGTCATTAAACACAACGCCGATTGGCTTCGGACGTCGCCCCGCTATTTAAACTATGTCAGACGCCGCGAAAAAATCGCACCGCAACCCGCTCCCATCTCCTTCTTGCCCCATTTTCTTCACGGTCTTCATGGCATCCGAGAAGAGGAGTTCTTCGCCAGCCAGATACGAGCCAGGTAACTCTCTGCTCTCGGAGGCCAGCTCGCGGAGGCAGAAGTTCCAAGCCGACACGTCGTTCAGCAACTCGCCCTTCAAGCTAGCTCCCCGGGGAGTGGTGAGTTGCTCCAGGCTGACACGCAGTGGAGCACAGCGGGACGGGCATTGTGGTTGCCATGGAGGAGACCTTGTCATACCGCTCCTCCCGTGCCTGCGACCGCGCCATCCACCGTCAATGAACGCATAACCGCGCCCTAGCGGCGGAGAAGAAGATGGCTTCGCAGAGATCGACGAAACGATGGCCAACACGTCCGTGCCAGCCACCATTATCGAGTAGAAAGTAGAACATGGGTGGTCGCCGCCGCTTGGGTCTCATGAAGGCCACCGCCGTCCCCTCCCTCTCCGGCTGAAGCACATCAGGGCGGTTCCAGTTTGATGAGCAGCGCTGCGGAAGATGGAGAAGCGAGTCGTCCTTTGCGTTGAAGCACATACCTCCAGGGCTCACGGCAATACGATGAACGGGCTGCTAGACATGGGAAAGACAACGAAAATCCATCGTGGCCGGTAGTAGACTAATCAAGGGTATCCGTGTTGTGGGAATGGATATCCGTCGTCACCGGCAGTAGACTAGTTTTTATCTTAGTCCAGTATAATGTCTAGCTAAAAAATGTTTGAAATGTAATAAATTTTGTCTAATTTAAATGTAGACTAGTTTTATCTTAGTCCGGCAATTTTACCGTCCGAGTGCACGTCCCCAGGCTCGATTCACGCGCATATGTGATCTCTATTTTTTTGTGGCTCTCCAGAGCTGACAAAGCGACCAGACTCGCAGAAACGCTCAACAATGACACCGATCCCTATTTAGCGCTTCAGGCGCCCGTTACAGTGTATTATGCAAACAGGCGCGTCAAGCACTTCAACCTAGGCCGGCCCATTCTGCTTTCGAAACGTCGAAAAACTGTGCCGGCACGGCTGTTCGAACTCGCAACCCGTTCGTTGCAAGCTTTCGGATTTAATTGGGCCTGACGAATTCGACTCCAATTTTTTCTCCAGAATTTTTTCGATGGATTTTATTACTCAAAATGAAGCATCAAGATAATACAACCACAATGAGCACACATCCGATCTCTGCATAATTATGATGCACACAGCCAACACCAACGCACACACACAAAAAAACGCTAGCATGTAGCAAAGTCATATAAGACCAAAGCTATGCCTAAGCGTTGAAAAGAAAAAGATAAACCCTGAAGCGATCAAATTCATGATCGACAAACCTACAACAATGACCATATCCGCACCAACCATCCCATGACACCATAAGAACAACGATATTCTTCAACAATAACGTCTTTATGAAGAAAGCGACACTCGAGCGTCGCCGTCACTGGAACCAACCATAAAAGGTCAGAACCTAGATTTTCACAAATTGACCGGGAGATGCACATGCCTCGACCAAGACGTGCTGGCCCGTTTAAAAGCCAGGCATTTTACACCAATCTCAGTCATGGGAAAGTTCTAGAAGGTTCTTGAATAGGTTTTTTATTTTTATTTTTCTGTTTCTAGCTTATTTTTTATTTTTCTCTATTTTCCTGTTTCCTTTTTCTTCACCCTCAATTTTCGTTTCTCTTCTTTATTCTCTTTTTCATTTTTGTCATCCTTTTTCTATTTCTGTTTTTCTTTCCTTTCCTTTTTTATTTTATTTCCTTTTTTCAACAAATGTGCAGAAATTTCAAAAAAGTTTGCATTTTCTATTTTGTTCATATATTAAATAAAAAAAGTTTGTATTTTAAAAAATACGAAATTCCAAATAAATTAGATATAAAAATATTTGTTCACTTCTTATACAAAATGTTTTCCAAAATTTAAAATTTAGAATCTAAAATTTTCAAACATACGCACTTTATAATATCAGAAAATGTTCTCACTTTCAAAATCTGTTCACAAATTTTTAAAATGTTTATATTTTGAAAATTTCTTCGTAAATTCAAAAAAGTTCCTAATTTCTATTTTTGTTCACAAATTTAAAAAAAATCATGTTGCCAAACAATTTTTAAAAATTTTCCCACTTTCAAATTTTGTTCACAAAGAAACGCGTACATATTTCACAAATTCAAACAATGTTCAGAAATTACAGAAAATATTCTAGCTTTCCAACAACTTTCACAAATTCAAAAAAATGTTTGTGCTTTGGGAAAAATCATAATTTCAACAAATGTTCTCATTTTAAAAAAAATTCCTATTTCTCTGAAAATGTTTGCGTCTTTTTAAAATCTCTTCATAATTTCAAAAAAACTCATTTTTAATTTTATTCCTTTTTTCAAAAAAAATTGAGAGTCTAAAAAATGTTCGCATTTTCACAAAAAAATTCAGGTTTTGAATTTTTGTTTGCAATTTTGAAATTTCGAACGTGATTATGTTTGTGTTTCAAAATGTATTCACCTTTTTCAAATAGATAATCACGTTTGAAATTTCAAAAAAGTGTACATCTGTTGCTGCTTATAGTTTATATAGAACTGGTTCCCATTACAGATGTAGACACAAAGGAGTTATAGTGGCTATCAACCTTGTTTGCTTTTAGGAGGTACTTGGTTCGATCCCTCACCTAGACTGAATTTTTGCGAATGGTCAGGTTTTTGCCGCTGTCGTTGGTTTCTTCAAGTGTTGCGATGGATAACTAGCACAAGAACTAGGCTGGTGCAGCGGCTAGCACAACGCGCACGCTTGACTACGTAGCCAGGGGTTCGAATCCTCAGATGTAGTTCGTTCAGTTTTTTGAATTTTTTCACTTCGCGAACGACAAATGGGCCGACCCAGTTGAGCCGACCCTATGCGAAACATCAACTCTTTGACGCAAAGAGTGTCACATAGCAGCTCACGACGATTGGTACCGAAAAACAATTCCTTTTCTTTAACTGGGCCAACTAGAACGCACCCTGGACACATGCGCCTTAGTACTCACCTACCACCAGCCATCCGAAATCACTGAGTACTCATTATAAAAATCACTCCCACCTTACCAGGTTGCGACAAGTGGCGTGATGCATGTATGTCATTTGTCGTAGTCTGGAAGTTTTTTTTCCTTTTTTCGTAGATCTGTTTATTCAAAACATTTTATCTATTAAACCGTACGTCCAAATCTCGAACCGTTTTCATCGTTGGATTCGTCGCGTCAAGATCTTCAGAATTAGATCCCATAGTTGGATTCGTCGTTTTCATCGTTGTAGTTCGTTCAGTTTTTTGAATTTTTTCACTTCGCGAACGACAAATGGGCCGACCCAGTTGAGCCGACCCTATGCGAAACATCAACTCTTTGACGCAAAGAGTGTCACATAGCAGCTCACGACGATTGGTACCGAAAAACAATTCCTTTTCTTTAACTGGGCCAACTAGAACGCACCCTGGACACATGCGCCTTAGTACTCACCTACCACCAGCCATCCGAAATCACTGAGTACTCATTATAAAAATCACTCCCACCTTACCAGGTTGCGACAAGTGGCGTGATGCATGTATGTCATTTGTCGTAGTCTGGAAGTTTTTTTTC
>NC_041382.1:61294434-61305309 GCF_002162155.2 Triticum dicoccoides | reverse complement strand
CACTCAAGAAAAAAGCAAAACTCTTGAAAAAGGACGTGCAGCTCGTGACGCATGTCTCACGTTGTAAGGTGGGGCCCAGGATAAGTCGTGGCCCACCAGCAAGTGCGGGAGCAGTTTTTTTTTCTCATCGGAGTGTCATTTCTTCTCTGCGTCCGCCATTTTGATGTGGTAAATGGTTGCTTCAACTAATTATTTGTGTATTCATGTTTCTATTTTTATTTTTTATTTTTTTCATTTAGCCTACCTTTGGTTTATTTTTCCCGGTATTCTTAATTTTAAAAATAATTTTTTAACATGTGAATTTTTTAATGGCATGAGCATTTATTTGAATGGTACAAACATTTATTAAAATCAAGTGGATAATTTTTGGCATTTTATGTATCCTTTTAAAATCTCATGGCCATACTTTTAAATGTGTGAAAAAATAATGTCATGAATATGTTTTTGAATGGTGATTTTTTTTATAAAAATGGTAGAATTTTTTCTACATTTAAACGGTGTGGGCATACTTAAAATGTGTGAACATTTTTTTAAATCCAGCCACTGATTGCACCAACATAAATAAAATGAATTATTTGTATGCTCAGTACACATTGGCGATTTTTTATGGAAAAAAGAGAGGTTTCCCCATCTGATTTCATTTAGAGAAACGAAATCTGGGAGCTCCTGTTCGGCGCTGCAGGCGCCGGCTAGCAATACTGGCGCTCGCACGCCTCGCGTAGCGGCAGGCCCAGGAAACACAGGGAAGGAGCGCCTATCGCAAACAATGTAGTAGACCCGGGATTTGATCTCGGACCGCCTGTAGCCAAACCTTCGAACACAGCCACTAGGTCGTACTTCCTTAGCTGTTCATTTTGAGGACAAACTACCCTTATTATATACCCAGCCTATTATGCGTATTATTTTAGGATAAAATGGAAAATAAATGCACAATATAAAAAACGTGAATTTGGAGAAAGTTCATAAAATGGCGTACAAACTGAAGAAAAACGTGAAGTTGAGAAAATGTCACGAATTTGAGAAGAGTTCTCAAAATTTAGATAAAGTTCATGAAATTTTGAAAAAGGTTCACAAATTTGAAAAAAGATAATCGATCTTGAAAAAAAATCATAAAAATTGAAAAATAGTTCACAGATTTTGCAAAAAAAATGTTGATTTTGAAGAAAGTTCAAAAAGTTCATAAATAATGAAAAAAACTCATCGATTTGAAAAAAAGTTAATCAAAATTAAAAAAGTTTATCAAATTTTAAAAAGTTTCCAAAAATTGAAAAATGTTCATCGAATTTGAAAAAAAAATCATCAAGTTTGAACATAAGTTCAAAAAATTTAAGAAATTCAACATTTTAACAAAAAAATACACGAACCAGGAAGAATAAAAAAGACGAAAGGAAAAAGCAGAAGAAAAGTGGAAAGATTAATGTAGTCAGTTGACTTTTGTTGGCGGGGGTGGTTGGTGCATCGTAGCTCGTAGCAGGAGGTTGTCGTTTTGAGTCGCGGTACACACTTATTTTTTCATTTTGAAACAGAGAAGAAAAAAGTAGATGGCCCGCCCAGCTCGCAGCGCTACAAGATGAGCTGGCGGTCCAAATATACTTTTTTCCTGCAAACCGGAGACAAAGTAGAGGGACTTTGTGGGACGCGGAGTTTCTGCACTCGAGCTCAAATGAGCTCGGGTGAACAGTAAAATCAAAAATAAATCAAATTTTTAAAAAAAAATCTAAATTTTTTTTGGGGAAAACATTGACAAAAGTTCTAAGTGCTTGCAAAAATTCGCCATGAAATCACATTTCTAGAAGGCGTGGCAAAAAAACAAAATCAGTACTCTGAAAAAACTACTTTCAAAAGCATTTTGGAGCACTGAATTTTTTTTTTTGCCACGCTTTATAGGAATGTGATTTCATGATGAATTTTTGCAAGCACTTAGAACTTTTTTCAATGTTTCTCTCAAAAAAATTGGAATTTTTTGAATTTTTTTGATTTTTTTTCGATTTTACTGTTCACCGAGCTCAAATGAGCTCGGGAGCAGAAAGGCACTTTCGGACTTTGTGGGCATCTTAACCGCTGCCACGTCCACGTCTAACCATTCTGGACCAGTTGAAACACCCACCCGCGCACGCGTGCATTCTCGCCCGTCACCAGCTGTCCGCATTAATGCCGTTGGAGAGCGGCCGCTCCGCATTGACGCTGGCGCAGGACGGCATGAACTCTCATTGTCGGCATTTGAAGCGACGCGATGACCAAGAGAGAGAGTTGTTGTTGCAGGCCTGGCTAAACATGCCTCCTCGCCGCATTCAAACGGCCGCGGACTGTCCGTCTTCCTTAATTAAACCCTCGCATGTATCAAAAAACCTACTCCGACGACAGCGAACCGCCCGTCATTAAACACAACGCCGATTGGCTTCGGACGTCGGCCCGCTATTTAAACTATGTCAGACGCCGCGAAAAAATCGCACCGCAGCCCGCTCCCATCTCCTTCTTGCCCCATTTTCTTCACGGTCTTCATGGCATCCGAGAAGAGGAGTTCTTCGCCAGCCAGATACGAGCCAGGTAACTCTCTGCTCTCGGAGGCCAGCTCGCGGAGGCAGAAGTTCCAAGCCGACACGTCGTTCAGCAACTCGCCCTCCAAGCTAGCTCCCCGGGGAGTGGTGAGTTGCTCCAGGCTGACACGCAGTGGAGCACAGCGGGACGGGCATTGTGGTTGCCATGGAGGAGACCTTGTCATACCGCTCCTCCCGTGCCTGCGACCGCGCCATCCACCGTCAATGAACGCATAACCGCGCCCTAGCGGCGGAGAAGAAGATGGCTTCGCAGAGATCGACGAAACGATGGCCAACACGTCCGTGCCAGCCACCATTATCGAGTAGAAAGTAGAACATGGGTGGTCGCCGCCGCTTGGGTCTCATGAAGGCCACCGCCGTCCCCTCCCTCTCCGGCTGAAGCACATCAGGGCGGTTCCAGTTTGATGAGCAGCGCTGCGGAAGATGGAGAAGCGAGTCGTCCTTTGCGTTGAAGCACATACCTCCAGGGCTCACGGCAATACGATGAACGGGCTGCTAGACATGGGAAAGACAACGAAAATCCATCGTGGCCGGTAGTAGACTAATCAAGGGTATCCGTGTTGTGGGAATGGATATCCGTCGTCACCGGCCGTAGACTAGTTTTTATCTTAGTCCAGTATAATGTCTAGCTAAAAAATGTTTGAAATGTAATAAATTTTGTCTAATTTAAATGTAGACTAGTTTTATCTTAGTCCGGCAATTTTACCGTCCGAGTGCACGTCCCCAGGCTCGATTCACGCGCATATGTGATCTCTATTTTTTTGTGGCTCTCCAGAGCTGACAAAGCGACCAGACTCGCAGAAACGCTCAACAATGACACCGATCCCTATTTAGCGCTTCAGGCGCCCGTTACAGTGTATTATGCAAACAGGCGCGTCAAGCACTTCAACCTAGGCCGGCCCATTCTGCTTTCGAAACGTCGAAAAACTGTGCCGGCACGGCTGTTCGAACTCGCAACCCGTTCGTTGCAAGCTTTCGGATTTAATTGGGCCTGACGAATTCGACTCCAATTTTTTCTCCAGAATTTTTTCGATGGATTTTATTACTCAAAATGAAGCATCAAGATAATACAACCACAATGAGCACACATCCGATCTCTGCATAATTATGATGCACACAGCCAACACCAACGCACACACACAAAAAAACGCTAGCATGTAGCAAAGTCATATAAGACCAAAGCTATGCCTAAGCGTTGAAAAGAAAAAGATAAACCCTGAAGCGATCAAATTCATGATCGACAAACCTACAACAATGACCATATCCGCACCAACCATCCCATGACACCATAAGAACAACGATATTCTTCAACAATAACGTCTTTATGAAGAAAGCGACACTCGAGCGTCGCCGTCACTGGAACCAACCATAAAAGGTCAGAACCTAGATTTTCACAAATTGACCGGGAGATGCACATGCCTCGACCAAGACGTGCTGGCCCGTTTAAAAGCCAGGCATTTTACACCAATCTCAGTCATGGGAAAGTTCTAGAAGGTTCTTGAATAGGTTTTTTATTTTTATTTTTCTGTTTCTAGCTTATTTTTTATTTTTCTCTATTTTCCTGTTTCCTTTTTCTTCACCCTCAATTTTCGTTTCTCTTCTTTATTCTCTTTTTCATTTTTGTCATCCTTTTTCTATTTCTGTTTTTCTTTCCTTTCCTTTTTTATTTTATTTCCTTTTTTCAACAAATGTGCAGAAATTTCAAAAAAGTTTGCATTTTCTATTTTGTTCATATATTAAATAAAAAAAGTTTGTATTTTAAAAAATACGAAATTCCAAATAAATTAGATATAAAAATATTTGTTCACTTCTTATACAAAATGTTTTCCAAAATTTAAAATTTAGAATCTAAAATTTTCAAACATACGCACTTTATAATATCAGAAAATGTTCTCACTTTCAAAATCTGTTCACAAATTTTTAAAATGTTTATATTTTGAAAATTTCTTCGTAAATTCAAAAAAGTTCCTAATTTCTATTTTTGTTCACAAATTTAAAAAAAATCATGTTGCCAAACAATTTTTAAAAATTTTCCCACTTTCAAATTTTGTTCACAAAGAAACGCGTACATATTTCACAAATTCAAACAATGTTCAGAAATTACAGAAAATATTCTAGCTTTCCAACAACTTTCACAAATTCAAAAAAATGTTTGTGCTTTGGGAAAAATCATAATTTCAACAAATGTTCTCATTTTAAAAAAAATTCCTATTTCTCTGAAAATGTTTGCGTCTTTTTAAAATCTCTTCATAATTTCAAAAAAACTCATTTTTAATTTTATTCCTTTTTTCAAAAAAAATTGAGAGTCTAAAAAATGTTCGCATTTTCACAAAAAAATTCAGGTTTTGAATTTTTGTTTGCAATTTTGAAATTTCGAACGTGATTATGTTTGTGTTTCAAAATGTATTCACCTTTTTCAAATAGATAATCACGTTTGAAATTTCAAAAAAGTGTACATCTGTTGCTGCTTATAGTTTATATAGAACTGGTTCCCATTACAGATGTAGACACAAAGGAGTTATAGTGGCTATCAACCTTGTTTGCTTTTAGGAGGTACTTGGTTCGATCCCTCACCTAGACTGAATTTTTGCGAATGGTCAGGTTTTTGCCGCTGTCGTTGGTTTCTTCAAGTGTTGCGATGGATAACTAGCACAAGAACTAGGCTGGTGCAGCGGCTAGCACAACGCGCACGCTTGACTACGTAGCCAGGGGTTCGAATCCTCAGATGTAGTTCGTTCAGTTTTTTGAATTTTTTCACTTCGCGAACGACAAATGGGCCGACCCAGTTGAGCCGACCCTATGCGAAACATCAACTCTTTGACGCAAAGAGTGTCACATAGCAGCTCACGACGATTGGTACCGAAAAACAATTCCTTTTCTTTAACTGGGCCAACTAGAACGCACCCTGGACACATGCGCCTTAGTACTCACCTACCACCAGCCATCCGAAATCACTGAGTACTCATTATAAAAATCACTCCCACCTTACCAGGTTGCGACAAGTGGCGTGATGCATGTATGTCATTTGTCGTAGTCTGGAAGTTTTTTTTCCTTTTTTCGTAGATCTGTTTATTCAAAACATTTTATCTATTAAACCGTACGTCCAAATCTCGAACCGTTTTCATCGTTGGATTCGTCGCGTCAAGATCTTCAGAATTAGATCCCATAGTTGGATTCGTCGTTTTCATCGTTGTAGTTCGTTCAGTTTTTTGAATTTTTTCACTTCGCGAACGACAAATGGGCCGACCCAGTTGAGCCGACCCTATGCGAAACATCAACTCTTTGACGCAAAGAGTGTCACATAGCAGCTCACGACGATTGGTACCGAAAAACAATTCCTTTTCTTTAACTGGGCCAACTAGAACGCACCCTGGACACATGCGCCTTAGTACTCACCTACCACCAGCCATCCGAAATCACTGAGTACTCATTATAAAAATCACTCCCACCTTACCAGGTTGCGACAAGTGGCGTGATGCATGTATGTCATTTGTCGTAGTCTGGAAGTTTTTTTTCTTTTTTCGTAGATCTGTTTATTCAAAACATTTTATCTATTAAACCGTACGTCCAAATCTCGAACCGTTTTCATCGTTGGATTCCTCGCGTCAAGATCTTCAGAATTAGATCCCACGTTGATAGGTTTTGACAAACTTTTTCTTCACGAAAAAACCGAACCAGGAGCACGGTTTTTTTCCCTTTCTGAATGAGGCACGCCCATGCCTCTCGCGAAATCACAACAATGCCTCTCGCGTAAGCAAAACCGTGTCTCTCGCAGAAGAAAAAAAAGAAAAGAAAACACATTATTTTTCGTTTCTAAGGAGGCGCTGTTGTGCCTCTCGCGAAAGCACAATCATGCCTATTGTGAAAGAAAAAAAAAGAAAAAAAATGATATTTTTTTTGTTTCTGAGAGGCACGGTCGTGCCTCTCGTGGAAGCAGAAAAAACATGCCTCTATCGAAAGGGAAAAAACAGAGAACACGTTTTTTCTCGTTTCCGAGAGGCACGGCCATGCCTCTCGCGGAAGTAAAACCATGCCTCTTGCGGAAGGAAAAAACAAACCAAAAAAATTAGTTTTTTCATTTCCAAGAGGCACGGCCATGACTCTCGCGAAAGCAAAACTGTGCCTCTCGCGGAAGCAAAACCGCGACTCGCGAAAAACCCGTGTTTTTTGCGTAAACAAAACGAATTCTTTTTATCTAAAAGTTAAGGAAGACCGGTGAAAAACCGAAACATCGAAAAAACCAAAAGAAAAAACGTTTAAAAAGCAAAAAACGCGTGCGGAAAAAAATCCAAAGGGAGCGCCTAGAGTGCGACACGTGGCGGGCGGCTGAGAGCGCGTCAAGTGGCGCTGATCATTGTGAGGTTCCCGAAGGAGTGCTCGTCAACTAGTTGCTCCCCCAGCCACCATGCGAGTTTTGTTTGCTCTTTGGGCCATATTAGGCCATCGCCTAGTTGATGAATTTGTTTGATCATGTATATAAATATGTTAATCAAGCATTTGAAAAAAACAATGTTGAACAAGTATTTGAAATTTTTTAATCAAGCATTTGAAAACAATGTTGAACAAGTATTTGAAAAACGTTCATCATGTATAATTTTTACCATGTATTAAATAACTGATGAATTTTTTTATCATGTATATAAAAATGTTGATCGAGCTTTTAATAAAGATGTTGAGCAAGTGTTTAAACAAATATTTGAAAATGTTAAATATGTATAGAAAGATATTGACCATGTATTAAAAAATGTTGTTTTTTTATTTGAAGGCTATTAGTCAAACATTTAAAAAGTGTTAAAAATGAAATAAAATTGAGCATGTATTAAAAAATGTTTCAAATGTGTAGGGACAATGTTAACCATGTATTCAAAAAATGTTTAGAAACAAAAATAAACCACAGAAAAAGGTAAATGAAAAATAAAACTGAAGAAACAAATGCAAAAGAGAATGAAAATACCGATAGAAGCAATGAAAGAAACACAAGAAAAACGAAAACAAAGAACAAAAAAAGGAGAATGTATAAAAACCAAAACTAAAGGAAAGAAAAGGTAAAAAATCCGGAGGAAAACGAATACAAATGAAGAAAGAAAAAAAACTAAACAAAAAAACTTAAAAAATGGAGAGGAAACAGTGGAATCGTAGCTCGTTTCGACTTAAGACGGGCCGAACTACTAGTCCATTACGAACACGATTGTAGCACAGTGGCTAGCAGTTGTCACAATCATACAGGAGACCAAGTTTTGAGTCCGGCCACGCTCTCTTTTCTTTCTCTTCCAATTTCTTTTAAGTCTCCGCTATTGGGCTGGCCTGTTTCTGTAGCGTTCGACGCGAGAGGTCGTTTCGTCTCGCTTAATGTAAGATATAGTAGTTGCGGTCTACCACTGGCTGTTCCTGTGCTCCATACCACGAGCGCGAGACCCAATGTACGCGCCCCTCGGACGGCAAAGTGAAAACCAAATTGCGTTGACAATTGGCGAAAAGTATGTCTCAAATGTTTTTAAAATTTCTGGAGAAAATACAGTGTCACATGTTTCATAAAATATGTAATTTTTCAAACCCAAATTCAATTTCATTGAGGAGCTATGAAAACATTCAACATTATTTGTTAGTTATTTCACATTATCACATCTTTTACTTTTTGGTTCCTAGATTTTGCTTTACACACTTTTTTCCAAACATGTTTTTTTAGTAAAACAAAGTGGAGTATTTTAGTTTGCGGTGTGCCCATGCTCTAACAATTTGCTAGCTCCGCCACTGGCGGTGTTTGCGCGAATTTCTTCCGGTTAGTTCAAATAGTTGTTGAAATGTATGCGAGCAGCGTTGGATGGCGGCCTCCACAATCAGTGTCCGCGGATGGGGACCGGTCCACGGACAAATGCCGACGCAAATTTGTGCATCAGATTTGGAGCTGCCCTTAGGGCATCTCTAAGGAGGATCCTTAAACCGCCGGCATCTGTTCGGACAGCGGAAGTCATCCAACGTGGACCTGTATCGGTCCGCGGGACGGTCTGGACGCGATTTCTCTCGCAAACAGGAGACAACCGTGGGGAGCTTTGCGGGAGTCCAGACTCGTGAAACGTAGGAAACTCACACCCCCGGCCCACCCAAAAACCCTTCCCGGACCCCACGACTATTTTCTTTCCTTCCTTCTTTATCTCTTGCCTTCGCCACCACTCCACCACCCCAGCCACCACGTCACACCCCCGCCGGAACTCTGTGTCTCTGTCACCTCCGGGGCTCCACCCCGCTTCTCCCCCATCTTTGTTCAACCCCTGTCCTCCGACCGCCCAGCCAGATACCATCTGCTACTGCTATTCTCACCATGCCTGGCAACTGTATGATGAGTCTGGAGCTGGAAACAGTTATCCTTTCTTCTTTCTAGCAATGGATTCCAATTTGGGGTACATATACGAGCAGTATGTTGAGTCGCTCAATGACTCGTCGGACGAGGAGGAGTACTCCGATGAGATAGTGATGATGTAGGCGGTCCTTGAAGACGCGAAGCATGCATAGGAGCATGTTCTCAATTTCAAGGGCTCGATCAAGGGTCATCGAGTGCTCAATCACAACAGGGCGCGCGATCATTTGACACTCATGGCCGACTACTTTGCCCCTGATGCACTATTCACTAACCATTTTAAACGTTCTTTTTGGACGCACAAGACTGTCTTCAATAGTTTGTACGATGGCGTCCGGTCCTATTATGACTACTTCATCCTGAAGAAGGACGTCATGGGAACGATTGCCTTCTCTGGTTACAAGAAGTGCACGGCCGCACTCCGAATGCTTGCATATGGCACGACCGTTGATTCGTGGGACGAGTACCTACAGATGTCTGAGAGAACATGTGGAGATACCACGGTCAGGTTTGCAACTGCCGTGGTCGAGGTGTTCGGACCTCGGTATCTGAGATAACCAACTGTGGCAGACACCGAGAGGCTCTTGGCAATCGTAGAAGCAAGAGGATGGCCAGCTTTGTTTGGATCTCTTGACTGCATGCATTGGAAATGAAAGAACTACCCGAAGGCTTTACGAGGGAAATATCAGGGTCATGTTAAGAAGCTCACCATCATTCTTCAAGAAGTTGCATCACAGGATCTTTGGATTTGGCACGCTTTTTTGGCATGCACGGGGCTTGCAATGACATCAATGTGCTGCAGCAATCGCCATTGTTTGCGAGGCTGGCTGGAGGAAAAGCTCCCGCTTGCCACCATACTGTCAATGGACATGAGTACAACATGGGCTACTATCTGGTTGACGGTATTATCCTCCATGGGCTACCTTTCTCAGCACCATCTCAAACCCGGTTGGCTAGAAAAAGGCTCACTTTGCGCAAAGACAAGAGGCAGCTAGAAAGGATGTCGAGAGGGCCTTTGGAGTTCTGCATGCCTCTTTTGTAGTTGTTCGTGGACCCGCTAAACAATGAGGTCCGGAAACCTTGTGGGAGGTGATGACATATTGTGTGATCATGCACAACATGATCGTCGAGGATGAGGGTGACGATGCAGCCGCAGCTCTAGAATATGAAAATATGGGTGATCGTAGCCAATTTCAAGACCAGAATCCGGCCACATTCGAAGGATTTATTCAAATGCATCAACAAATTTGACATCTACCAACTCACAAGCAGTTGAAGGAAGATCTGATTGAGTATCAGTCGGCTGTGAAAGGGGACAATAATGTTGGGATGTAATATTTGAACTTTTTAAATTTTGAAGTAGTGTTGTATGCGGCTATTTAAACACTTGTACCCTTTGCATGCGGCTATTTGATCGCCCGGACTTGAAGAAAAATGAGGAAGTCCGAATATTTGTGAGGATGGGGTTAATCAAAACCAGTCGTTGTCCAACTGAGAGCAGCTTTTCTTTCCAACTGCTCAACTGTTTCTCTAGACTCTTCTCCACATGCTTCCACTCAGCAATAGTGAGACGTCGATAATGAACCGGTATTCCTAGATATTTAATTGAGAATTGGCCATGTGACTGCCGCCTCAACGACTTCTCCAAAGCAGAACAATTGATCTAGCGTTACAAATAGATATACTACTAATCTAGCGGGCAATTCTTCTGAGCCGGGTAATCTAATAGACTAATAGGCAATGGCTACGTGCCGCTTCTTGGCACCCAGCTGTACTGGATCGACTTTGCAGTACTTGTGTGTTCATCAGGGTAATTTGTACGTACAGGAGCTTGAGAGCCATGTTCAGTGGTAGATACACAGGCTCGTCGATATGCACGGAATATCGATCCAATGCGTAGACGACATAGATTGATACGTATATACGTACGCTTGCTAGCTGTTCAATCAATGAAACGCACTG
>NC_041382.1:61282992-61294424 GCF_002162155.2 Triticum dicoccoides | reverse complement strand
AACAGATGCGGAGGGAAATTGTGAGCTGCCATTGGAGGTGCCCTTACTGATCCTGCGCAAGCTACGACCCTTTTTCTACCGCGAGGTCTATGGCGGTAGGGTAAACTAGCCTACCGCCAAGGCTCTTGGCAGTAGGGGCACATGCCCTACCATATTTTTTTCTAAGTAACAAATAAAGTGCTTGCACTCACCTACCGCTGGCCACCTCGGCGGTGGGGTGCACTGGCTACCGCCAGCCTGTGTGGCGGTAGGGCGGCACTACATTGACGTGGATAAGAGAAACTCCAACCAGGCAACCCAAACGGACGCGCAGTTTGCCCCTTTTTTGTTCGTTTGAGTAGGCTAGGCGAACAGGCGCGTCCGCTTTTTCATATAGGTCGGCCGGTGCGCCCAACGGAAGGTCGACCCAAATTTGTGCGTGTACAAAAACACAGAAAATGAAAAACACATGGCACAGATAATCATAATAGAAACTTAATTAACCATAAGTGGCCGGTCAACCGCCGGCCAAAGTCCAATCAAAACATAATTAAGCATTAATTAAAACTAAAAAATAGTCTAAGCCCGCACGCCACCCTAGACGTCCGCCTTGCCCTTACCCTTACCGCTGTCATCGGCGCCAGTGAGGTCGATGAAGATGGGAGGTGGCCCAGCCCAGCCGAAGGCGGCGTGATAGGCCGCCAGGGCTGCCTCCTCCTGCGTCTGTTGCTACGGCGGCAATGCGATGACGCGGGGGCGCTCCTCCTCCTCCTCCTGCCGCTCCCTCTGCATGCGCCGCTCGCCATCGGCGCGCTCCTCCGCCAGCTTGTGTGCTTCCACCAGTGCTCTAGGTACATGGCCTTCTGCATCGGCGTCGCGCCGAGCCAAACAAGCTGGGGGGAGGAAGGCGCTGACCAACTCCCGTAGCTGGCGGGTCAACACGTACTACTCGGCCGGCTCGGGCGCATGCGTCGTGAGGGTGAGCGGCGGCGGCGACGACGGAAGCACACAGTCGCCGGTCGCAAAGAGGGCAATGGCCTCCGCCAGCCTCGCCTGGTAGTCGGCCTCACCCGCTTCTGCCTTCAGCCGTTCCTCCACAATGGAGTTCGCGAAGGCCGCCGCCAGCGCCGCCTGGTAGGCAACCTCATCTTCCTCCGGCTTGATGACGGGGGGAGGCGAGGGGTTGACATGGTGGTGCTGCATGCCGAGCCGCCTTTGCTACTCCTATTTGAGGGAAACCAGACCTCCCAAAGGGAAGAGTCTACCGCGTATTCGGGCATGTGCCGCTACTCCGGCGTGAGTTGCGCCCGGCGCGTGCGCACCTCCTCCTCGTGTGCCCGCTGTGTCCACTGAACCGCCAACACCAGGATCCGCTGCGGATCGAGGTGCCAGTGGTGCGGAAGCGTGACGTCGGGGCATGGTAGCAGCTGCCTGAACTCCCAGTGCCACCGCGCTTGGTGCACCGGGATGTGCAGACGCTGCTGAGCGTGGCGGGTAGGCGCCGGCGGCGCCGGAGGAGCACGGGAGGAGGAAGCGCCAGGGGTGAACTTCCCCTTGCTCTTGCCGGAGCCACTGCCACTGAACAACCCCGTGTCTAGGGTTTTGGTTGTCGCCGAGCACGAGGGTAGTGGTGGGGGCCAGAGGTGGATGGAAGTGGATGAGCCTCCGATCCCCGCACGCGTGGATTAAAATGGGACGCTTCGACTGGCCGACGCGTGGGCCCAGTGTCGGTAGTGGCCATAAATATGACCAGGTTCGGTCATTGGCCGGCCACCATGAGACTGATTCTTAGAATGGTTCGGCAGGTTGGGTCAGTGTTTTTATCCACGACGATCCTAACGAACATGGGCGGACGAAATGGGTCACCAAAGGCCTCGGCGGTAGGTTGGTTTACTCTATCGCCATCGACCTCGATGGTAGAAAAAGGATGAGAGATCCTGTTTAACTTTTCAAAATAGTTCAAAATACCAAAACCAGCTACCAGCCGCAGCGCAGGGCACGTACTCCCTCTGGTCCTTTTTACTCTACATATTAGAATTCTCTGAAGTCAAACTTCACAAAGTTTGACCGTATTTATATGAAAAAAATATCAACATCTGCCATGCTAAATTTATTTTTGACCTAAACCCTACAGCCTTGCTTTGTATCATTCTATGAAAGAATGAAGAGATTTTATCCATAACACAACTCCTAAATTGATTTTTGATCGACCTATTTAATCTGATTCTCGTTAGAATTAAGTAGTCCTTACTTTAGTGTATGTAGGTAACATAAGATGTATGATAAAAATGTATAATAATTATTAAGTCTTGATATTCTTTCGTGGAGTCCCTTCTTGAATCTTAGATTGAAAAAAAAGAATGCCCCTTAGGGGCCTTTCTTTGGATACCAAGATTTCTGACATCTTATCCTCGTATTTTAAAATTATCAGATCGAATTTAAATTAAGAACCAATTCAAATTCATATAATAAAAGAATAAGGAAACACTAGCTCACCCCTATTGATAACCATTTTGGCCACTACCGTCAAAACAAACCCTAACCCTAGTTTGAGGATAGAACTATGGTATGGTTTCTCTAAACCCAGTATCGGCAGGCCCAGTTACTCTCTTGCCCGAACTTATGCGAAGTAAAAATTTATTGAATTCGATCAGCACTATAAAAAACCTAAGTATTTTATTGAACAGGCAGCACCCAGATTGAACTGGGGATAAAGGATTTGCAGTCCCCTGCCTTACCGCTTGGCCATGCCGCCAAAAAATCCGATCAAAAATCTAGAAAACAGCAAGTATTCATCCACGTTTTCTTATGAAAAGCCCCTTTTATCTTTTATTTTGAATATAATTCTACTTACTTTTTTCCAATCTTTTTCAAAAAATCTATTCCTGCTTTTTTGATCCAGTTTCTATTATTCTCCTTGATAGATTCTATCTTAAAACATACATTGTTAACACAATAAAACTTCCCATTTCTTTCTATTGAGATGAAAAAGAAGAAAAAGTGGATTGCTATTCACAGGCTGCAAAATTCAGAATAAATTGGAACCGTTAACTAGAATTCTCTTTTTTTATTGCAGTAATGAACTACTCTTAAATCGGTATTATCTCCCCCCCCCCTTCAATGGCATAACAAAATATTATGGCTTTATGCTTAATCTGTGTATAGGTAAACTTTAGGTCAGAACAACATTATTATCCAAAGATCCCTTTTATGTACATATCTCTACGGGGAATCATGCTTTAATTTTTCAAAGTATTAAATTAAATATCTTGAATAAAAAAGGAAATTTGCTCTGATATAGAGTATAACCTGACTATCTTGGCCTACCGAAGTGAAATTACGATAAAAGAAAAGCATGGATATGGGGAGAGGTGGATAACTAGATTGGCATGTACTTAAAAAAGGGACTTACTTTATTTTAGAATTCCACAATGAAATACTGAATTTTCTAGCAATTATACTACTCCGATCCGAAATAAAAAAGAACCCTCAAATTATTTTGAGAAATTAAAGTAAGCACGCTATTCTAAATCGAAGTAAAGTCAAACTTTCTAGTATATTATATTACGGCTTTATTACATTCATAGAAAGGAGATAAAATGAGAAATCTTTGCCATCCAATCTGATTAGAATATCATAACATAAAGTATAAGTGGCAGAACTTTTTTTGTTTTTTTTTGTAGGAATGTTTTATCAATTTATTTTCATTTCATTTGTACCCCTGGCAAACTCGAACTTTCGTCCAAATGGTCTCTATTCAGTCCAAAAGGTCTCTATTCATATGTATGAAATACGTATGTGGAGTTCCCTAGAATTTCATGTGATTGAGTAAACAGAATATAGATTCCATGATTGCTAGATCGATCCATTGGGATTGATGAAGAGTGAGCTGATAATGGATTTTTCCTTTGATAAACAGGAAACTTAAGATTAAGATGCTCCGGAATGGAAACGAGGGAATGTCAACAATACCTGGATTTAGTCAGATCCAATTCGAGGGATTTTGTAGGTTCATTAATCAAGCCTTGGCAGAAGAACTTGACAAGTTTCCAACAATTAAAGATCCAGATCACGAAATTGCATTTCAATTATTTGCGAAAGGATATCAATTGCTAGAACCCTCGATAAAAGAAAGAGATGTTGTGTATGAATCACTCACCTATTGATGAAGCTATGTACCTAGGGTAGGGTCATGGATCTGTCCGACATACCCTCCCCAAGGACATCTCTACAAAGAATCAGAAGCAGTCGAAGAGAAACCATCATCCACTCGACCAGGAAGATGTGCTCACTCGACCACCTTGAAGACACTCGACCACCAGAAGATGAGAAGCCCTCCACTCTGTAATGGTCAGGACATAAACCGTAGCTTTATGGGCATTTACACCACTTTATTGCAGACGTTACCAGTAACGCCCCTCTTTTATGAGCATTGAACCTTGTGTAACAGAGGGGAGCTGGGGTCCTGGCGTACTCTATATAAGCCACCCCCTCCTCTGGGATAAGGGTTTGCACTTTCGGTAATTCACACACATATATTCAGTCGACCGCCTCTGGGCTCTGAGACGTAGGGTTGTTACTTCCTCCGAGAAGGGCCTGAACTCGTAAACTCGTGTGTACAACTCCTCCATAGCTAGGATCTTTCCTCTACATTCCTACCCCCGATTCTACTATCAGACTTAGAACCACGACAATTGGGCAGGTGTCTTAGCGATTTGTTGGAGAAGTTGCAATTTTTTCGATCCCCTTCATCATGGTTCCAGGCGGAGGTTTGGTTGAGGGCCGCGAGATCCGTCTCGGCGCGCTCGTGTTTGTCCCGACGACTCCGCTTGGCTTCAGGAGGCTCCACTCGACGCTGACGCGCTCCCCGCCCGTGGGGCGACGCACTTTCGCGCGTGCGTCCGCGGCGTCCTCCTGCGACAACCGTCGACCCAGTACCAATCGACTCCAGCAGCTTTCCCCCTCCCTGCGACCCGCCAGAGCAAACGCACCGGTCGGTCGAGGCTTCAGCGGTGGGTGAAGCATGCGGTGGCCCGCCAGTCGGCCACCCCTCAAGTCGCGGCGATCGAACCCGACGAAACTCTCTACGGCCTGTTCGATCTGTCGTCTGGCTCCGTACAGACCGCATCCGAGTGCGACAGCAGTGACCCGGCGGCGGAAGTTTTGATGGTCAACGGACCATGCAGCCCTCCTGGCTTCAACCGTGAAGACGGAGGCGACGGGAATGGCGATCCGCCGTGCGTTCACGAGGAGTACCACCCCGAACCCCTCTCCTCGCAGCAGAGGGAGGAACTTCGCCGCCGGAACATGGATGCATTGCATATTCCTATAGTTGGAGAAACCCCTGAGACCCAGGCCTTGGAGCAAGCGCGCTTGGCCAACCTAGCTGAGCGCACTCGACTGGAGAACCTCCAGCGCGCGCTCGACGATCGCGCTCGGCAGCGCGCTCCCGAATCCAGTCGACGCCAGCCTTTTCCTCCTCCGACTCAGGTATACCGAACCCCGATACAGAATCTGGCAGTTGCCGCTCGGATAGCGGAGTTGATCCAACCCTTCCAGTCAGAAGCTGGTCGAGGTCTGGAGCAGATCCGAGCCTTGCTCCGGGCGGCGGGAGAACAGAATACAGTTGTATCTCAGTCGCGGAATAGGATCCACAGCAGATCCGTGATTGCAGACACAGTTCAGTCGGCCCATAGCCCAAGATCGCCTCCGAGGCGTGAGGGACGTGGGGGTCGACGAGATCAGTACAGAAACCGAGAGCAGTATGATCACCGAGTCGATCGTGATGATTGTCGTCGAGTACCCATGCCTCCCCCGAGGAGCGGGTCGTACGTGCCTCGGCAACATGAAGACAAACGCCCTCATAGTGTTGGGTGAGGTATTCCAGTCGACCCCAGGGAGCCAGGATTTGATGCGAGATCTATTCTCGTGCAGGGCTTGGTCGACAGAAACAGAGCTCACCAAGAGGGTCATGACAGAGATCCACAAACCAGCAACAGGGTGCATGTCTCTGGTCCAGAATGCTTCAGCAGAGCTATCAAAGCTGCGGTGATTCCACCCAACTTCAGGTTGGCGTCTGGAGTTAGTAAGTTCACCGGAGAGTCCAAGCCTGACACTTGGCTTGAAGACTACCGAGTGGCTATCCAGATTGGTGGCGGCAATGATGAAGTGGCCATGAAACACCTTTCTTTGATGTTGGAGGGCTCGGCTAGAGCATGGTTGAATCAGTTAGCGCCTGGCAGCATCTATACTTGGGAAGATCTTGCCCGAGTGTTTGTCAGAACATTCGAGGGCACTTGCAAACGACCGACAGGTTTGACAGAATTACAGTGTTGTGTTCAGAAGCCGAATGAAACTTTGAGGGATTATATCCAGAGATGGATCACCCTACACCACACGGTAGAAGATGTGTCAGATCATCAGGCAATTTGTGCCTTTAAGGAAGGCGTCAGGTATCGGGAGTTGAATATGAAATTCGGCCGGACAGGAAATATGACTCTAGCTCGGATGATGGAAATTGCCACCAAGTATGCCAATGGTGAAGAAGAAGAGTGACTCCGGAGCGACAAGCACAAAGCAGTCGCCCATGAAGCCGGAGGAGGAAACTCCGGTCGGAAACAGAAGCGCAAGGCCGAGCCAGCTGTTCCGGGTGAAGCATTGGCTGTGGTTCAAGGAAAGTTCAAGGGGAAGCCCAAAGGGCCGTGGAACCCCAAGAAAGTAAAAGATCAAGATGGGAATGATGTGTTGGATCTGTCATGCCATATCCACACCAAAAAAGATGAAAAAGGTAGTTTCATTTACCCGAAGCATACCACTCGGCAGTATCGGCTCCTAATCCAGCAGTTCTGAGAGAAACAACCCAAGGAAAAGAAGAAAGAAGCAGACAAGGCTGAGGATGAGGAAGAGGATGATGATGGTTATCCCCACATGAATTCCACTCTGATGATTTTTGCTGACATTGGGAGAAAAAGTCGATTGAAAGTCATCAACAGGGAAGTGAACATGGTCGCTCCGGCGACACCCAGTTACTTGAAGTGGTCGCAGACTGCCATTACATTCGACTAGTCTGACCATCCAGCGCACGTAGCCACCCCTGGGAGGCAAGCACTGGTGGTCGACCCGGTGGTCGAAGGCACTCGACTGACAAAGGTCCTGATGGACGGTGGCAATGGCCTGAACATATTGTATGCAGAGACGTTGAAGGGAATGGGCATTCTGATGTCCAGACTCAGCGAAAGCCATATGAGTTTCCATGGGGTCATTCCAGGCAAGAAGGCTGCATCCCTCGGTCAGATTGCACTCGATGTGGTTTTCGGTGATTCCAAAAATTACCGCAAAGAAAAGTTGACATTTGAAGTTGTGGATTTCCAGAGTGCTTATCATGCAATTCTAGGCAGACCAGCTTATGCACGATTTATGGCTCGACCATGTTACGTGTACCTCAAACTGAAGATGCCTGGCCCCAGAGGAGTGATCACTATCTCTGGTAATCGGAAGAAGGCAGAAGAGTGCTTCCAGAAGGGCTCAAAGATCGCTGATGCCCAGATGGCCGTGGTAGAATTGCAAGAGTATAAAAAATGCGGATCCGAGTGACTTGCTGCGAGCCAAGAAGCCAGCCACAGATTCTGCATTCCAGTCGTCTGGTGAAACGAAGTCGATTCACATTCACCTGACAGATCCCAACGCAGCTCTGACTCACATTTCAACTACACTCGACTCCAAATAGGAATAAGCGCTCACCCAGTTCCTCCATGAGAACTGGGACATCTTTGCATGGAAGCCTTCTGACATGCCGGGTGTTCCTAGGGAACTGGCTGAGCATCGTTTACGAGTCGACCCTAAGGTGAAACCAGTGAAAGAGCATCTTCGATGGTCCGCCGTCCAGAAAAGAAAGGCAATCGGTGAAGAGGTGGCTCGGCTTTTGGCAGCTGAGTTTATCCGAGAGATTTATCACTTCGAGTGGTTAGCCAATGTTGTCATGGTCCCAAAGAAAGACGACTCACTTCGCATGTGCATTGATTTCAAGCACATCAATCGGGCCTGCCCGAAAGATCACTTCCCTCTCCCTCACATCGATCTGATAGTCTACTCGACTGCAGGGTGCGAGCGTTTGTCCTTTTTGGACGCCTACTCCGGGTACCACCGGATCCGTCTGTACGGACCCGACGAAATAAAGACAGCCTTTATCACCCCGTTTGGGTGCTTCTGTTATGTCACAATGCCATTCGGTTTGAAGAACGCCGGAGCCACATTCATGCAGATGATTCAGAAGTGACTGCTCACTCAGATCAGTCGGAACGTGGAAGCATACATGGATGACGTTGTGGTCAAGTCACGTAAAGGTTCCGACCTACTGACCGACCTTGCTGAAACCTTTGCCAGCCTCAGAAGATATGATATCAAGCTCAATCCATCAAAGTGCACGTTTGGAGTTCCAGGCGGAAAGTTACTCGGTTCTCTTGTTTCCAAACGAGGAATCGATGCTAACCCAGAGAAAGTAGGCGCTATACTCCGAATGAAACGCTCTGTGCATGTGCATGATGTCCAGAAGCTTACTGGTTGCCTGGCCGCCCTAAGTCGATTCATTTCTTGGCTCGGTGAAAAGGCGCTGCCTCTTTACCGACTGATGAAGAAATCAGACAAGTTCGAGTGGACCCTAGAAGCTGATGCAGCATTTGCAGAGCTAAAAGCCCTGCTTTCCACCCAGTCGGTGCTTGCTGCTCCAATCAGCAAAGAGCCTCTACTGCTTTATATAGCAGCCACTGGACAAGTGGTCAGTACAGTACTTACGGTCGAGCGGGAAGAAGAAGGAAACACTTATAAGGTTCAACGCCCAGTTTATTATATTTCTGAAGTCCTGACCCCGTCAAAGCAGAGATATCATCATTATCAGAAGCTTGTCTATGGGATTTACATGACCACGAAGAAAGTTGCACACTATTTCTCGGATCACTCTGTTACAGTCGTCAGTGACGCCCCATTGTCAGAGATTCTGCATAACAGAGATGCAACTGGTCGAGTGGCCAAATGGGCGATTGAACTCCTTCCCTTGGATATCAAGTTTGAGGCAAAGAAAGCTATCAAGTCCCAAGCAATAGCAGATTTCCTCGCCGAGTGAATCGAACAGCAACTGCCGACTCAAGTTCACTCTGCGCATTGGACCATGTTCTTTGACGGATCCAAGATGCTGAACGGTTCTGGTGCTGGAGTAATTCTGGTATCCCCCCGAGGAGATAGGCTCAGATATGTCCTCCAGATTCACTTTGATTCATCCAATAATGAAGCAAAATATGAATCACTCCTGTATGGGTTGCGCATGGCCATCTCACTCGGCGTCTGTCGCCTCATGGCCTATGGCGACTCAGATTTGGTAGTTAATCAAGTGATGAAGGAGTGGGACATCAGAAGCCCAGCCATGACTGGTTACTGCAACGCGGTGACAAAGCTTGAGAAGAAGTTTGAGGGGTTAGAACTCCACCACATACCCCGACTAAAAAATCAAGCAGCCGACGATTTGGCAAAGATAGGTTCCAAGAGAGAAGCCATTCCCAGCAATGTATTTTTGGAGCATATTCACTCGCCGACGGTTCAGGAAGATCCTTTTACTGAAGAGCCCCCGCAACCTAAGAGCGCCACAGATCCGACTGAAGTCGAGGTCCCAGCCATGGCCGACCTGATCATGGAGGTTCTAGCCATTACTCCCGACTGGACGGTGCCCTACATTGCGTACATCCTCGGGAAAGAACTCCCAGAGGATGAAGAAGAGGCTGGACAGATCGCCCGTCGATCCAAGGCCTTTATTGTGATAAGAGGGCAGCTGTTCAGGGAAAGCGTGACTGGAGTCGGTCAGAAATGCATAACACCAGAAGAAGGTCGAATGATCCTCAATGACATCCACTCGGGGACCTGTGGTCACCATGCGTCCTCTCGGGCCATCGTGGCTAAAGCATACCGAGCTGGATTCTATTGGCCACGAGCAAATGAAATGGCGAAAAAAATAGTTGACAGATGTGAAGGCTGCCAGTTTTACTCCGACATGTCTCACAAGCCAGCGTCAGCCCTGAAGACCATCCCCCTCATCTACCCCTTTGCTATTTGGGGACTGGATATGGTTGGACCACTGAGAACTGGCAGGAGCGGCTTCACTCATGTGCTCGTTGCAGTCGACAAGTTTACCAAATGGATCGAAGCTAAGCCTATCAAGAACCTTGATGCTAGCACCGCTGTCAGTTTTATCAGAGAATTGACATTCAGATATGGAGTCCCACACAACATCATCACGGACAACTGATCGAACTTCGATGCCGATGAGTTCAGAGCTTTCTGCGCCTCTCAGGGCACTCGAGTCGACTATGCTTCTATCGCTCACCCGCAGTCGAATGGACAAGCAGAAAGAGCCAATGGCCTAATTCTCAAAGGACTGAAACCCCGACTGATGCGTGATCTCAAACATGCAGCAGGCGCTTGGGTTGATGAACTTCCATCAGTTCTGGGGGGATTAAGAACAACTCCTAATCGGTCGACCGGACGAACTCCTTTCTTCTTAGTCTATGGAGCCGAAGCTGTCCTGCCAAGTGACCTGCTCCACAATGCACCCCGAGTTGAGCTCTTCTCCGAAAGGAAGCAGAGCAGGCCCAACAAGATTCAATCGATCTCTTAGAGGAGGAAAGAGAGATGGCCTTGATCCGCTCGACCATCTATCAGCAAGACTTGCGTCGATTCCATGCCAGAAATGTGAGGGGTCGAGCCTTTCAAGAAGGAGACCTGGTTCTTCGAGTGGATCAACAAAAACCACACAAGCTTGCCCCGACTTGGGAGGGCCCCTTCATCATCACCAAAGTTCTCCACAACAGAGCATACCATCTTTACATCATTGAGCATCAGAAAGACGAGCCACGGGCTTGGAACGCGGAGCTGCTCCGCCCCTTTTATACTTAAGCACTCGTTCGAATAAAATGTAATAAGAAACACCTTTGTAATTTGTTTATCAAAGACAAGAGCTTATGGTCCTATCATTCGATTGTTGTGTTCTTATTTACTTCTGAAATCCCCTAGTGGGTGGGCTTAGTCGCGAATCCGTTTCGCCTAAGTTCAAAAGAAAATCCTACCGAGTGGAGAGCAATCCTCCCACTCGGGGGCTTAGCTGTAGTCCAGCACTCGCCTAAGTTCTCTCACTAGGAGGCTTAGCTGCAGTCCGGTACTCGCCTAAGTTTGAAAAAAATCCTACCGAGTGAAGAGCAATCCTCCCACTCGGGGGCTTAGCTGCGGTCCAGTACTCGCCTAAGTTCTCTCATTAGGAGACTTAGCTGCAGTACAGTACTCACCTAAGTTTGAAAAAATCCTACCGAGTGGAGAGAAATCCTCCCACTCGGGGGCTTAGCTGCAATCCCGTACTCGCCTAAGTTCTCTCATTAGGAGACTTAGCTGCAGTCCAGTACTCGCCTAAGTTTGAA
>NC_041382.1:61265876-61282410 GCF_002162155.2 Triticum dicoccoides | reverse complement strand
AGCTTGAAAAAATCCTACTGAGTGGAGAGCAATCCTCCCACTCGGAGGCTTAGCTGCAGTCCAGCACTCGCCTAAGTTCTCTCACTAGGAGACTTAGCTGCAGTCCAGTACTCGCCTAAGTTTTGAAAAATCCTACCGAGTGGAGAGCAACCCTCGCACTCGGAGGCTTAGCTGCAGTCCAGCACTCACCTAACTTCTCTCACTAGGAGACTTAGCTGCAGTTCAGTACTCGCCTAAGTTTGAAAAAAATCCTACTGAGTGGAGAGCAATACTCCCACTCGGAGGCTTAGCTGCAGTCTGGTACTTGCCTAAGTTCTCTCACTAGGAGACTTAGCTGCAGTCTAGTACTCACCTAAGTTTGAAAAAATCCTATCGAGTGGAGAGCAATCCTCTCACTCGGGGCTTAGCTGTAGTCTAGTACTCGCCTAAGTCCGAAACATACCCCTATCGGCAAGGACGACGAGGTGCAGGTCGACTGCAACCTTCTCCCTCAGAGCTATGGCACAAGTACAACGTCCGCTCCATCCCTATCCGCAAGGACGACGAGGTGCGGGTCGACTACAACCTTCTCCATCAGAGCTACGACACAAGTACAACATCCGCTCCATCCATATCCGCAAGGACGACGAGGTGCAGGTCGACTGCAACCTTCTCCCTCGGAGCTACGACACAAGTACAACGTTCGCTCCATCCCTATCCGCAAGGACGACGAGGTGCAGGTCGACTGCAACCTTCTCCTTCGGAACTACGGCACAAGTACAATGTCCGCTCCACCCCTATATGCAAGGACGATGAGGTGCAGGTCGACTGCAACCTTCTCCTTTGGAGCTACAACACAAGTACAACGTCCGCTCCATCCCTATCCGCAAGGACGGCGAAGCGCAGGTCGACTGGAGCCGCCACCTCAGAGTTGCGTCTCCAGCGCAAAGACTACGCCAAGCAATGAGCAAAGTCCATTCGAAGGAAAACGCAAGCACATTTAGAGATAAACCAAATTCAGATAAAACCTAAAAGTTCCAAGCAGCAAATCAAAAGTACTCGGGCATCAAGCCTGAAGGAGTTCAAGGGTTACAACAATCACTCAGCATTCCGAGGCAAATTTAAAGCAGATTCAAGTTTCATAAGTTTGTTCACTCGGCCGAAGGAGGGCTGGCAGGCTCCATGAATGAGTCCAGGTCGATCCCATCAGCGATCCGAGTGGCGGCAGCAATAAAGGTCTCCATGAAGGACTGGAAGTCATGCTTTTTGGTGTTAGCAACTTTGATCGCAGCCAGCTTGTCTTCACGAGCTTCCTTGCAATGGACTCGCACCAAGGACAGCGCCACGTCAGCACCACACCGGGCGAAGGATTTCTTCCATTCTTGCACTCGGTCAGGGATCTTGTTCAGTCGAGTCATTAGGGATTCCAGGTCATTCTGAAGCGTCGCCCCCGGCCAAAGTGATGAGTCGATTCGGGAGACCACCTCCTTCAGGCGCGCGAGGCAACTTGTGGCGCTGGCGATACGGGACTCCAGTCGGAGCACGTTCATTGCAGTTTCGTTGCAGACTGGAGAAGCGATAGGGTCCAGACCCGTCTCGACCCTTCCAATTTCCTCGTCAAAGTCTTGACAGAATTCTGCAGCAAAAAATTAGTCAATAGACCGAGCAAGATCCGATCGCAAGCATCAACACAGTCAGATTAAAAGAAATACCTTCCAACGTGAGATAAAGCTTCTTGGCAAGAGTCCTCAGATAAGCTTCTGTGTCATTCCTCTTGCGGATCACAGACTCCAGCTTTTCATTCAGTACGACCTTGTCCTTCTTCAGACTGGTCACTTCGCGGTTAGCTCCATTAAGACAAGATTTCAGTTTGGTCACCTCTCCTTCCAGCGTTCCGATTGAAGCAAGCTTCTGGTCTGCGAGAGCAGTTTTATCTTGGTCTGCTTTTTGCGCGGCGGCGAGGTCCGAGTCCTTCTTCTCCAGAGCCAACTTCATTTTCTCTGCAAAAGAAACAATTGAATCAAAGAAGAAATCAAAGAAATGTATTGAAAGTCAGTCGACAGTCAGTTACCTTCCATACCAGCGGCTTCGTCTTGAGCTTTCTTCAGATTCTGCTGGGATAATTCCAAGTTGAGGTTGAGTTGCCTCTGCTTCTCCTCAAGTTCAGCAAACTTAGAAATAAGAGTGCAAGACTTCTACAGAAGGCAAAAGACGGATCAGTCGATAAGATCAAAGGTTGTTTACTTCTGAGTGAATAAAACCTAAAGAAGTTCGCTTAGACCCCAGCCGACTGCACACAATCGACTGCGGTCTCAGGGACTACACCCAGCGGGTGCACTTGGCGTGCCCCTGCTGACTAAGACTCAACTCAAAAAAAACTACTTAGACCCCAGCCGACTGCCAGTAGTCGACTGCGGTCTCGGGGACTACACCCAGTGGGTGCACTTGGCGTGCCCCCACCGGTTCAGATCCCACTCGCCCAGACCGAGTGGAAGAATGAAACTACTCGACCGGTCCGCCTGAGTCGAGTGTAAGGAGTAAAAAAGAAAGGAAAGAAGAACTCAGACCCCAGTCGACTGCCAGCAGTCGACCGCGGTCTCGGGGACTACACCCAGTGGGTGCACTTAGCGTGCCCCCACCGGTTCTGATCCCACTCGCCCAGACCGAGTAGAAGAGTGAAACTACCAAAATCAACAAAACACCCAGTGCGTGCTCTAATTTGACGCAAACAACTGGAGATTGTGTAGAAGAAGATTTTTCGAGTAACATTTCTTCATAGAGCAAAAACAGTCGGAAAGTCTACTCACCTGGACATTGGCCCGAAGAGCAGCGCTGGCATCGTAGGCAGCCTGGCTGTTCTCATGCACTGTCTTCACCCGCTCCATCATCATGTCATCTTGTCAGATGGCTTCCGCAGCCGCTTCCAACTGGTTGTCTGGGATGGGGTAGCTGGTGAAAAAGTGAGCAGACGACCCAGGTGCGTCGGCTTGGAGCTCCGTGGCATGGAGTTGGACAGCTGAAGGAATCACAGGTGCAGTCGATGGTGCAGGATGCCCACTCGACAAGGGTGCAGCAAAGGTCACACAGGCCCTGCCCGCGTCTTCAGGTTGACGGACGGGAGGTGTTGTAGTTGGTTCTTGCCGAGCCATCCTGCCAGTTGCTACCTTCTTGCTTTTCCTGGGGTTAAGAGCCACATCTTCATCATCATCTGGAAGATCAATGATGTTGGGTGGAGCTGCAAGGCAGATCATTCGACCCCAAGTGAACCACTAGAATGCAATCGACCAAAGAATCAAGAACAAAATCACAAGAGTTGATACCCGGGTTGGAGGTTACCGCATCTTCCATTTCCTCGTCCCGGTACTAGAAAGAAGAGGTTCCTGACGTAGCAACACTGCAAAGACCCGCATTCAATTGGTTATGTCCGGTTAATCGAGTCGACGAAAAGGACAAGTCAGATGGTTACCCGGAGATAGTAGGAACGGTCACTTTGATCCTGGGCAAAGCTTTTGGCAGTTTGGAGGAGGTGGCTTTCGGCGCTTTCGGCGCTGGGGGCGGCGCAACTTTGGACTACTTTGGAGCCTTCTCAGTCGACGTTGGGGAAGACGTCCTGGGACGCTTCGAAGACTGACCAATCAGCGCGGCCACCAAGTCCGGAGCGCTCACCGGGTCGTGAGCGTGTTTGGATCTCCTCTCCCTGCGAGGAGGCGAGTCGACTTCTTCATCATCAGTCGATTCATCGCTCTCCTCGTCTTCCTTGGCATTCGAATGCTCCTCGCCGCTCTCGCCACCGCTCGCTTCTTCCTCGACGTCTTGGTCCTACACTCCGTTGGGCATTGAGTACATGTCGATGAGGGCCTGAAAGGACAACGATCAAAGGAAATTCAATCAACCATAAACAAGATATCACTCGATGAATCGGAAAGATACTTGATAAGACAGAATTATACCTGCTCCGGCTGGTGCGAGTTGTCGAATGGAATCACCCTCCTAGACCCCCGAGGGTTGTCTTTGTTGCTGGTGATCCCCATCAGCCACTTCTCCAAGGTATCCTCGCTGACATCCTCCGGGTGGATCCGAGTGGAATCCTCGAGCCCAGAGTACATCCACATCGGATGATCACGCGCCTGAAGAAGTTGGATGCGTCGACCAAGAAAGACCTCTAGCAGGTCCATCCCGGTCACCCCATCGCGGACAAGCTGGACGACCCGCTCGACCAGCACATTGACCTACGCCTTCTCTTCTGGAAATACCATCAGGGGGGCGGGCTTCTCCACTCGAGCCAAGGAAAAGGGAGGAAGTCCAGTCAACTGACCCGGGGTCGGCTGATCCTTGCAGTAGAACCAAGTCGACTGCCAGCCACGGACCGTGTCGAGAAGAATCATGGCTGGGAAAGTACTCTTGCTCCTCATCTGGATCCCCAGACCCCCACACATCTGGATCACTTGTGTCTTCTCGTCACTCGACTTGGCCTTTTTGACCGACTGGGAGCGGCAGGTGAAGACGTGTTTGAAAAGACCCCAGTGCAGTCGATAGCCCAAGAAGTTTTCACACATCGACACGAAAGCGGCCAGATAGACTATGGTGTTTGGAGTGAAATGGTGGAGTTGAGCCCCAAAGAAGTTCAAGAAACACCGGAAGAAAGGATGGGGAGGTAGTGAGAATCCGCGATCTACGTGGGTGGCGAGGAGAACACACTCACCCTCCCTTGGCTACGGCTCGGTTTCGTTCCCCGGGAGCCGTGCCGACTTGTGGGGGATCAATCCCCCCTCCACCAGGTCGTCGAGGTCGTCCTGGGTGATTGTCGAGCGGATCCAGTTGCCCTGGATCCAGCCCGCCGGCAGGCCAGATCTCGACGAGGATCCGCCACGGCTGGTCCGCTTGCCCTTCGCCTTCGTTGTCGCTTTCTTCGCGCGTTCCAGCGCCACCGTCCTCTCCTTACCCATGGCGACAGGTCGAGCTCGAGCAAAGGTCCGGCGACGAGGGCAGAAGCGAGCATGGCGGAAACATTGGAAGAAGAAGAAGAGAGAATGGGAGCACACGGGGCAGAGGCCTGGTCCGGGGCCTTTTATAAGGTTGTCACTCGAGTGACTGACTGGTGGACCCAGGCGATCTAAACAAATCCCGCAACAGTCGCGCACGCAGTACGTGGCGAAAAAGGTGGCATGGGGATCGAGGAGACTTGCCTAATCCGTCCCGATAACCTCGGTTCCGTCCATCTGGCGCACTTCCCAAAATTCGAATCCCGCGAGATCCGCGGAGAGCAGAACAACCTGTCAGACTGAAGACAAACATCCTCCACATCATTATTCGGAATTCTACCGTGAAAATTCACTCGACAAAAACCAAGAATGGACCAAGGCGACTGAGAAAGGAGTCGACGTCGTCACCTCAACTCATTATTCTAGAACAGGATATACTCATAGCACAAAGAATGGGTCGGAAGTGTTCCCAACTCCTTCCCCACTCAAACCCTGATCCATTCGGGGGCTAATGATGAAGCTATGTACCTAGGGTAGGGTCATGGATCTGTCCGACATACCCTCCCCAAGGACATCTCTACAAAGAATCAGAAGCACTCGAAGAGAAACCATCATCCACTCGACCATGAAGATGTGCTCACTCGACCACCTTGAAGATACTCGACCACCAGAAGATGAGAAGCCCTCCACTCTGTAACGGTCAGGACATAAACCGTAGCTTTATGGGCATTTACACCACTTTATTACAGACGTTACCAGTAACGCCCCTCCTTTATGAGCATTGAACCTTGTGTAACGGAGGGGAGCTGGGGTCTTGGCGTACTCTATATAAGCCACCCCCCTCCTCTGGGACAAGGGTTTGCACTTTCTGTAATTCACACACATATATTCAGTCGACCGCCTCTGGGCTCCGAGACGTAGGGCTGTTACTTCCTCCGAGAAGGACCTGAACTCGTAAAGTCGTGTGTACAACTCCTCCATAGCTAGTATCTTGCCTCTACATTCCTACCCCCCGATTCTACTATCAGTCTTAGAACCACGACACCTATTCTTCCGAATTATATGTATCTATGAGATTAATTTTTGGTTTCGATGTGCAAAAGCAAACCATTTATATCGGAAACATTCCTATAATGAATTCCTTAGGAACCTTTATTATAAATGGAATATACCGAATTGTGATCAATCAAATATTGCTAAGTCCTGGTATTTACTACCGCTTGGAATTAGATCATAAGGGAATTTCTATCTACACTGGCACTATAATATCAGATTGGGGGGGAGATCGGAATTAGCAATTGATAAAAAAGAAAGGATATGGGCTCTATTACTATTGCATTGGCAACAAACTATTGGGGAACGTAGCATAAATTCAAAATTTTCCTACGTGTCACCAAGATCACTCTATGGAGTCATCTAGCAACGAGGGAGGAGTGGATCGCGCGCGGAAGCATTCAAGAGAACGGGGTTGATGGAGTCGTACTCGTCATGATCCAAATCACCGATGATCCTAGCGCCGAACGGACGGCACCTCCGCGTTCAACACACGTATGGAGCAGCGACGTCTCCTCCTTCTTGATCCAGCAAGGGGGGAGGAGAGGTTGATGGAGATCCAACAACACGACGGCGTGGTGGTGGAAGTAGCGGGATTCCAACAGGGCTTCGCCAAGCGCTGCGGGAGGAGGGAGATGTGTCATGGGAGGGAGAGGGAGGCGCCAGGGCTTAGGTTGGGCTGCCCTCCCTTCCTCCCACTATATATAGGGCCAAGGGAGAGGGGGGAGGCGCAGCCTTGGCCCTTCCTCCAGGGAAGGGTGCGGCCAGGGAGGAGTCCCTCCTCCCCAAGGCACCTCGGAGGTGCCTTCCCCCTTTAGGACTCTTCCTCTCCCTTGATTCTTGGCGCATGGGCCTCTTGGGGCTGGTGCCCTTGGCCCATATAGGCCAAGGCGCACCCCCTACAGCCCATGTGGCCCCCCGGGGAAGGTGGCCCCACCCGGTGGACCCCCGGGACCCTTCCCGTGACCCCGAAACTTGTCCCGATGGCCGAAATAGCACTTCCTATATATAATTCTTTACCTCCGGACCATTCCGGAACTCCTCGTGACGTCCGGGATCTCATCCGGGACTCCAAACAACTTTCGGGTTACCGCATACTAATATCTCTATAACCCTAGCGTCACCGAACCTTAAGTGTGTAGACCCTACGGGTTCGGGAGACATGCAGACATGACCGAGATGACTCTCCGGTCAATAACCAACAGCGGGATCTGGATACCTATGTTGGCTCCCACATGTTCCACGATGATCTCATCGGATGAACCACGATGTCAAGGACTTAATCAATCCCGTATACAATTCCCTTTGTCTAGCGGTACGATACTTGCCCGAGATTCGATCGTCGGTATCCCGATACCTTGTTCAATCTCGTTACCGGCAAGTCTCTTTTACTTGTTCCGTAACACATCATCCCGTGATCAACTCCTTGATCACATTGTGCACATTATGATGATGTCCTACCGAGTGGGCCCCGAGATACCTCTCCGTTTACACGGAGTGACAAATCCCAGTCTCGATTCGTGCCAACCCAACAGACACTTTCGGAGATACCCGTAGTGCACCTTTATAGTGACCCAGTTACGTTGTGACGTTTGGTACACCCAAAGCACTCCTACGGTATCCGGGAGTTCCACAATCTCATGGTCTAAGGAAATGATACTTGACATTAGAAAAGCTTTAGCATACGAACTACATGATCTTGTGCTAGGCTTAGGATTGGGTCTTGTCCATCACATCATTCTCCTAATGATGTGATCCCGTTATCAATGACATCCAATGTCCATGGTCAGGAAACCGTAACCATCTATTGATCAACGAGCTAGTCAACTAGAGGCTTACTAGGGACATGGTGTTGTCTATGTATCCACACATGTATCTGAGTTTCCTATCAATACAATTATAACATGGATAATAAACGATTATCATGAACAAGGAAATATAATAATAATCAATTTATTATTGCCTCTAGGGCATATTTCCAACAGTCTCCCACTTGCACTAGAGTCAATAATCTAGTTCACATTGTCATGTGATTAACACTCACAGGTCACATCGCCATGTGACCAACATCCAAAGAGTTTACTAGTGTCACTAAACTAGTTCACATCATCATGTGATTAAGACTCAATGAGTTCTGGGTTTGATCATGTTTTTCTTGTGAGAGAGGTTTTAGTCAACGGGTCTGCAACATTCAGATCCGTATGTACTTCGCAAATTTCTATGTCATCTTGTAGATGCAACTACTACGCTACATTTGGAGCTATTACAAACAACTGTTCTACTATACGAATCCAGTTTACTATTCAGAATAATCTGGATTAGTGTCAAAGTTTGCATCGGCGTAACCCTTTACGACGAACTCTTTTACCACCCCCATAATCGAGAAATTTCCTTAGTCCACTAGTTACTAAGGATAACTTTGACCGCTGTCTTGTGATCCATTCTTGGATCACTCTTGTACCCCTTGACTGACTCATGGCAAGGCACACTTCAGGTGCGGTACACAGCATAGCATACTGTAGAGAGCCTATGATAAAAGCATAGGGGACGACCTTCGTCCTTCCTCTTTCTTCTGCCGTGGTCGAGCTTTAAGTCTTAACTTCATACCTTACAACAGGCAAGAACTCCTTCTTTGACTGATCCATCTTGAACACCTTCAAGATCATGTCAAGGTATGTGCTCATTTGAAAGTACCATTAAGAATTTTGATCTATCCTTATAGATCTTGATGCTCAATGTTCAAGTAGCTTAATCCAGGCTTTCCATTGAAAAATACTTTCCAAATAACCCTATATGCTTTCCAGAAATTCTACGTCATTTCTGATCAACAATATGTCAACATATATTTATCAGAAATTCTATAGTGCTCCCACTCACTTCTTTGGAAATACAAGTTTCTCATAAACTTTGTATACACCCAAAACTTTGATCATCTTATCAAAGCATACATTCCAACTCCGAGATGCTTACTCCAGTCCCTAGAAGGATTGCTGGAGCTTTGCATAGTTATTAGCATCTTTCAGGATTGACAAAACCTTCCGGTTTGTATCACATACAACCTTTCCTCAAAAAAACGTCGAGGAAACAATGTTTTGACATCCTATCTGCAAGATTTCATAAATAATGCAGTAATCGCTAATATAATTCCAACAGACTCTTAGCATCGCTACGAGTGAGAAAGTCTCATCGAAGTCAACTCCTTGAACTTGTCGGAAAACATCTTAACGACAAGTCGAGCTTTCTTAATGGTGACATTTACCATCATTGTTCGTCTTCCTTTTAAAATCCATCTGCACTCAACAGCCTTACGACCATCGAGCTGTTCTGCCAAAGTCTACACTTTGTTTTCATACATGGATCCTCTCTCGGATTTTATGGCCTCGAGCCATTTATCGGAATCCGGGCCCACCATCGCTTCTCCATAGCTCGTAGGTTCATTGTTGTCTAGCAACATGACTTCCAAGACAGGATTACGTACCACTCTGAAGTAGTATGCATCCTTGTCATCCCACGAGGTTTGGTAGTGACTTGATCTGAAGTTTCATGATCACTATCATAAGCTTCCACTTCAATTGGTGTAGGTGCCACAGGAACAACTCCCTGTGCTCTGCCACACACTAGTTGAAGAGACGGTTTAATAACCTCATCAAGTCTCCACCATCCTCCCACTCAATTCTTTCGAGAGAAACTTTTCCTCGTGAAAGGACCCGATTCTAGAAACAATCCCTTATTACTTTCGGATCTGAGACAGGAGGTATACCCAACTGTTTTGGGTGTCCTATGAAGATGCATTTATCCGCTTTGGGTTCGAGCTTATCAGCCTGAAACTTTTTCACATAAGCGTCGCAGCCCCAAACTTTTAAGAAATGACAGCTTAGGTTTCTCTAAACCATAGTTCATACGGTGTCATCTCATCGGAATTACGTGGTGCCCTATTTAAAGTGAATGTGGTTGTCTCTAATGCCTAACCCATAAACTATCGTGGTAATTCGATAAGAGACATCATGGTATGCATCATATCCAATAGGGTGCAGTTATGATGTTCGGACACACCATCACACTATGGTGTTCCAGGCTGTATTAGTTGTGAAACAATTTCCACAATGTCTTAATTCTGTGCCAAACTCGTAATTCAGATATTCATCTCTATGATCATATCATAGATATTTTATCCTCTTGTCACGACGATCTTTCAACTTCACCCTGAAATCACTTGAACCTTTCAATAATTCAGACTCGTGATTCATCAAGTAAATATACTCAACATCTACTCAAATCATCTGTGAAGTAAGAACATAATGATATCCACTACATGCCTCAGCACTCATTGGACTGCACACATCAAAATGTATTACTTCCAACAAGTTGCTTTCTAGTTCCATTTTACTGAAAACGAGGCTTTCAGTCATCTTGCCCATGTGGTATGATTTGCATGTCTCAAGTGACTCAAAATCAAGTGAGTCCAAACACTCCATTTGCATGGAGTTTCTTCATGCATATACACCAATAGACATGGTTCGCATGCCTCAAGCTTTTCAAAAACGAGTGAGCCCAAAGATCCATCAACATGGAGGTTCTTCATGCGTTTTATACCGATATGACTTACGTGGCAGTGCCACAAGTAGGTGGTACTATCATTACTATCTTATATCTTTTGTCATGAACATGTGTATCACTATGATCGAGATTCAATGAACCATTCATTTTAGGTGCAAGACCATTGAAGGTATTATTCAAATAAACAGAGTAACCATTATTCTTCTTAAATGAATAACCGTATTGCGATAGACATAATCCAGTCATGTCTATGCTCAACGCAAACACCAAATAACAATTATTTAGGTTTTAATACCAATCTCGATGGTAGAGGGAGCGTACGATATTTGATCAACCTTGGAAATACTTCCAACACATATCGTCATCTCACCTTTAGCTAGTCTCCGTTTATTCCGTAGCTTTTATTTCGAGTTACTAACACTTAGCAACTGAACCGGTATCTAATACCCTGGTGCTACTAGGAGTACTAGTAAAGTACACATTAACACAATGTATATCCAATATACTTCTATCGACCTTGCCAGCCTTCTCATCTACCAAGTATCTAGGGTAATTCTGCTCCAGTGGCTGTTCCCCTTATTGCAGAAGCACTCAGTCCCGTGTTTGGGTTCAACCTTGGGTTTCTTCACTAGAGCAGCAGCTGAATTGCCGTTTCATGAAGTATCCCTTTGTTCCCTTGCCCTTCTTGAAACTAGTGGTTTCACCAACCATCAACAATTGATGCTCCTTCTTGATTTCTACTTTCGCGGTGTCAAACATCGCGAATATCTCAAGGATCATCATATATGTCCCTGATATATCATAGTTCATCACGAAGCTCTAGCAGCTTGGTGGTAATGACTTCGTAGAACCATCACTATTTCATCTGGAAGATCAACTCCCACTCGATTCAAGCGATTGTTGTACTCAGACAATCTGAGCACAAGCACAACAATTGAGCTTTTCTCCTTAGTTTGCAGGCTAAGAAAATCGTCGGAGGTCTTATACCTCTTGACGTGGGCACGAGCCTGAAATCCCAATTTCAGCCCTCGAAACATCTCATATGTTTCGCGATGTTTCAAAACGTCTTCGGTGCCTCAACTCTAAACCGTTTAACTGAACTATCACGTAGTTATCAAAATGTGTATGTAGATGTTCGCAACATCCACAGACAACGTTCGAGGTTCAGCACACTGAGCGGTGCATTAAGGACATAAGCCTTCGATGAAGCAATGAGGACAATCCTCAGTTTAGGGACCTAGTCCGCATAATTGCTACTATCAACTTTCAACTAAATTTTCTCTAGGAACATATCTAAACAGTAGAACTGAAGCGCGAGCTACGACATAATTTGCGAAGAACTTTTGACTATGTTCAGGATAATTAAGTTCATCTTATGAACTCCCACTCAGATAGACATCCCTCTAGTCATCTAAGTGATTACATGATCCGAGTCAACTAGGCCGTGTCCGATCATCACGTGAGACGGACTAGTCATCATCGGTGAACATCTTCATGTTGATCGTATCTACCATACGACTCATGCTCGACCTTTCAGTCTTCTGTGTTCCGAGGCCATGTCTGTACACATGCTAGGCTCGTCAAGTCAACCTAAGTGTTTCGCGTGTGTAAATCTGTCTTACACCCGTTGTATGTGAACGTTAGAATCTATCACACCCGATCATCACGTGCTGCTTCGAAACAACGAATTGTCGCAATGGTGCACAGTTAGGGGGAACACTTTCTTGAATTTTTTAATGCGGGATCATCTTATTTACTACCGTCATTCTAAGTAAACAAGATGTATAAACATGATAAACATCACATGCAATCAAATAATAGTGACATGATATGGCCAATATCATATAGCTCCTTTGATCTCCATCTTGGGGCTGCATGATCATCTTGTCACCGGCATGACACCATGATCTCCATCATCATGATCTCCATCATCGTGTCTCCATGAAGTTGTCACGTCATCTAATACTTCTACTACTACAGCTAACGGTTAGCAATAAAGTAAAGTAATTACATGACGTTTATGTTGACACGCAGGTCATAAATAAATTAAGACAACTCCTATGGCTCCTGCCGGTTGTCATACTCATCGACATGGAAGTCGTGATTCCTATTACAAGAACATGATCAATCTCATACATCACATATATCATTCATCACATCCTTTTGGCCATATCACATCACATAGCATACCCTGCAAAAATAAGTTAGACGTCCTCTAATTGTTGTTTGCATGTTTTACGTGGCTGCTATGGGTTTCTAGCAAGAACGTTTCTTACCTATGCAAAAACCACAACGTGATATGCCAATTGCTATTTACCCTTCATAAGGACCCTTTTCATCGAATCCGATCCGACTGAAGTGGGAGAGACAGACACCCGCCAGCCACCTAATGCAACTAGTGCATGTCAGTCGGTGGAACCGGTCTCACGTAAGCGTATGTGTAAGGTTGGTCCGGGCCGCTTCATCCCACGATGCTGCCGAATCAAGATAAGACTAGTAACGGCAAGCATATTGAACAAAATCAACGCCCACAACTACTTTGTGTTCTACTCGTGCATAGAAACTACGCATAGACCTAGCTCATGATGCCACTGTTGGGGAACGTAGCATAAATTCAAAATTTTCCTACGTGTCACCAAGATCAATCTATGGAGTCATCTAGCAACGAGCGAGGAGTGGATCTACATACCCTTGTAGATCGCGCGTGGAAGCATTCAAGAGAACGGGGTTGATGGAGTCGTACTCGTCGTGATCCAAATCACCGATGATCCTAGCGCCGAACGGACGGCACCTCCGCGTTCAACACACGTACGGAGCAGCGACGTCTCCTCCTTCTTGATCCAGCAAGGGGGGATGAGAGGTTGATGGAGATCCAACAACACGACGGCGTGGTGGTGGAAGTAGCGGGATTCCAACAGGGCTTCGCCAAGCGCTGCGGGAGGAGGGAGATGTGTCATGGGAGGGAGAGGGAGGCGCCAGGGCTTAGGTTGGGCTGCCCTCCCTTCCCCCCACTATATATAGGGCCAAGGGAGAGGGAGGAGGCGCAGCCTTGGCCCTTCCTCCAAGGAAGGGTGCGGCCAGGGAGGAGTCCCTCCTCCCCAAGGCACCTCGGAGGTGCCTTCCCCCTTTAGGACTCTTCCTCTCCCTTGATTCTTGGCGCATGGGCCTCTTGGGGCTGGTGCCCTTGGCCCATATAGGCCAAGGCGCACCCCCTATAGCCCATGTGGCCCCCCGGGGCAGGTGGCCCCACCCGGTGGACCCCCGGGACCCTTCCGGTGGTCCCGGTACAATACCGATGACCCCGAAACTTGTCCCGATGGCCGAAATAGCACTTCCTATATATAATTCTTTACCTCCGGACCATTCCGGAACTCCTCATGACGTCCGGGATCTCATCCGGGACTCCGAACAACTTTCGGGTTACCGCATACTAATATCTCTATAACCCTAGCGTCACCGAACCTTAAGTGTGTAGACCCTACGGGTTCGGGAGACATGCAGACATGACCGAGATGACTCTCCGGTCAATAACCAACAGCGGGATCTGGATACCCATGTTGGCTCCCACATGTTCCATGATGATCTCATCGGATGAACCACGATGTCAAGGACTTAATCAATCCCGTATACAATTCCCTTTGTCTAGCGGTACGATACTTGCCCGAGATTCGATCGTCGGTATCCCGATACCTTGTTCAATCTCCTTATCGGCAAGTCTCTTTTACTCGTTCCGTAACACATCATCCCGTGATCAACTCCTTGATCACATTGTGCACATTATGATGATGTCCTACCGAGTGGGCCCCGAGATACCTCTTCGTTTACACGGAGTGACAAATCCCAGTCTCGATTCGTGCCAACCCAACAGACACTTTCAGAGATACCCGTAGTGCACCTTTATAGTCACCCAGTTACGTTGTGACGTTTGGTACACCCAAAGCACTCCTACGGTACTCGGGAGTTGCACAATCTCATGGTCTAAGGAAATGATACTTGACATTAGAAAAGCTTTAGTATACGAACTACATGATCTTGTGCTAGGCTTAGGATTGGGTCTTGTCCATCACATCATTCTCCTAATGATGTGATCCCGTTATCAATGACATCCAATGTCCATAGTCAGGAAACCGTAACCATCTATTGATCAACGAGCTAGTCAACTAGAGGCTTACTAGGGACATGGTGTTGTCTATGTATCCACACATGTATCTGAGTTTCCTATCAATACAATTATAGCATCGATAATAAACGATTATCATGAACAAGGAAATATAATAATAATCAATTTATTATTCCCTCTAGGGCATATTTCCAACAGTCTCCCACTTGCACTAGAGTCAATAATCTTGTTCACATCGTCATGTGATTAACACTCACAGGTCACATCGCCATGTGACCAACATCCAAAGAGTTTACTAGTGTCACTAAACTAGTTCACATCATCATGTGATTAAGACTCAATGAGTTCTGGGTTTGATCATGTTTTGCTTGTGAGAGAGGTTTTAGTCAACGGGTCTGCAACATTCAGATCCGTATGTACTTCGCAAATTTCTATGTCATCTTGTAGATGCAACTACTATGCTACATTTGGAGCTATTCCAAACAACTGTTCTACTATACGAATCCAGTTTACTATTCAGAATAATCTAGATTAGTGTCAAAGTTTGCATCGGCGTAACCCTTTACGACGAACTCTTTTACCACCTCCATAATCGAGAAAATTCCTTAGTCCACTAGTTACTGAGGATAACTTTGACCGCTGTCTTGTGATCCATTCTTGGATCACTCTTGTACCCCTTGACTGACTCATGGCAAGGCACACTTCAGGTGCGGTACACAGCATAGCATACTGTAGAGAGCCTATGATAAAAGCATAGGGGACGACCTTCGTCCTTCCTCTTTCTTCTGTCGTGGTCGAGCTTTAAGTCTTAACTTCATACCTTACAACAGGCAAGAACTCCTTCTTTGACTGATCCATCTTGAACACCTTCAAGATCATGTCAAGGTATGTGCTCATTTGAAAGTACCATTAAGAATTTTGATCTATCCTTATAGATCTTGATGCTCAATGTTCAAGTAGCTTAATCCAGGCTTTCCATTGAAAAATACTTTCCAAATAACCCTATATGCTTTCCAGAAATTCTACGTCATTTCTGATCAACAATATGTCAACATATATTTATCAGAAATTCTATAGTGCTCCCACTCACTTCTTTGGAAATACAAGTTTCTCATAAACTTTGTATACACCCAAAACTTTGATCATCTTATCAAAGCATACATTCCAACTCCGAGATGCTTACTCCAGTCCCTAGAAGGATTGTTGGAGCTTTGCATAGTTATTAGCATCTTTCAGGATTGACAAAACCTTCCGGTTTGTATCACATACAACCTTTCCTCAAAAAAACGTCGAGGAAACAATGTTTTGACATCCTATCTGCAAGATTTCATAAATAATGCAGTAATCGCTAATATAATTCCAACAGACTCTTAGCATCGCTACGAGTGAGAAAGTCTCATCGAAGTCAACTCCTTGAACTTGTCGGAAAACATCTTAACGACAAGTCGAGCTTTCTTAATGGTGACATTTACCATCATTGTCCGTCTTCCTTTTAAAATCCATCTGCACTCAACAGCCTTACGACCATCGAGCTGTTCTGCCAAAGTCTACACTTTGTTTTCATACATGGATCCTCTCTCGGATTTTATGGCCTCGAGCCATTTATCGGAATCCGGGCCCACCATCGCTTCTCCATAGCTCGTAGGTTCATTGTTGTCTAGCAACATGACTTCCAAGACAGGATTACGTACCACTCTGAAGTAGTATGCATCCTTGTCATCCCACGAGGTTTGGTAGTGACTTGATCTGAAGTTTCATGATCACTATCATAAGCTTCCACTTCAATTGGTGTAGGTGCCACAGGAACAACTCCCTGTGCTCTGCCACACACTAGTTGAAGAGA
>NC_041382.1:61226394-61265650 GCF_002162155.2 Triticum dicoccoides | reverse complement strand
TCAAAATCAAGTGAGTCCAAACACTCCATTTGCATGGAGTTTCTTCATGCATATACACCAATAGACATGGTTCGCATGCCTCAAGCTTTTCAAAAACGAGTGAGCCCAAAGATCCATCAACATGGAGGTTCTTCATGCGTTTTATACCGATATGACTTACGTGGCAGTGCCACAAGTAGGTGGTACTATCATTACTATCTTATATCTTTTGTCATGAACATGTGTATCACTATGATCGAGATTCAATGAACCATTCATTTTAGGTGCAAGACCATTGAAGGTATTATTCAAATAAACAGAGTAACCATTATTCTTCTTAAATGAATAACCGTATTGCGATAGACATAATCCAGTCATGTCTATGCTCAACGCAAACACCAAATAACAATTATTTAGGTTTTAATACCAATCTCGATGGTAGAGGGAGCGTACGATATTTGATCAACCTTGGAAATACTTCCAACACATATCGTCATCTCACCTTTAGCTAGTCTCCGTTTATTCCGTAGCTTTTATTTCGAGTTACTAACACTTAGCAACTGAACCGGTATCTAATACCCTGGTGCTACTAGGAGTACTAGTAAAGTACACATTAACACAATGTATATCCAATATACTTCTATCGACCTTGCCAGCCTTCTCATCTACCAAGTATCTAGGGTAATTCTGCTCCAGTGGCTGTTCCCCTTATTGCAGAAGCACTCAGTCCCGTGTTTGGGTTCAACCTTGGGTTTCTTCACTAGAGCAGCAGCTGAATTGCCGTTTCATGAAGTATCCCTTTGTTCCCTTGCCCTTCTTGAAACTAGTGGTTTCACCAACCATCAACAATTGATGCTCCTTCTTGATTTCTACTTTCGCGGTGTCAAACATCGCGAATATCTCAAGGATCATCATATATGTCCCTGATATATCATAGTTCATCACGAAGCTCTAGCAGCTTGGTGGTAATGACTTCGGAGAACCATCACTATTTCATCTGGAAGATCAACTCCCACTCGATTCAAGCGATTGTTGTACTCAGACAATCTGAGCACAAGCACAACAATTGAGCTTTTCTCCTTAGTTTGCAGGCTAAGAAAATCGTCGGAGGTCTTATACCTCTTGACGTGGGCACGAGCCTGAAATCCCAATTTCAGCCCTCGAAACATCTCATATGTTTCGCGATGTTTCAAAACGTCTTCAGTGCCTCAACTCTAAACCGTTTAACTGAACTATCACCTAGTTATCAAAATGTGTATGTCAGATGTTCGCAACATCCACAGACAACGTTCGAGGTTCAGCACACTGAGCGGTGCATTAAGGACATAAGCCTTCTATGAAGCAATGAGGACAATCCTTGGTTTACGGACCTAGTCCGCATAATTGCTACTATCAACTTTCAACTAAATTTTCTCTAGGAACATATCTAAACAGTAGAACTGAAGCGCGAGCTACGACATAATTTGCGAAGACCTTTTGACTATGTTCAGGATAATTAAGTTCATCTTATGAACTCCCACTTAGATAGACATCCCTCTAGTCATCTAAGTGATTACATGATCCGAGCCAACTAGGCCGTGTCCGATCATCACGTGAGACGGACTAGTCATCATCGGTGAACATCTTCATGTTGATCGTATCTACCATATGACTCATGCTCGACCTTTCGGTCTTCTGTGTTCCGAGGCCATGTCTGTACACATTCTAGGCTCGTCAAGTCAACCTAAGTGTTTCGCGTGTGAAAATCTGTCTTACACCCGTTGTATGTGAACGTTAGAATCTATCACACCCGATCATCACGTGGTGCTTCAAAACAACGAACTGTCGCAACGGTGCACAGTTAGGGGGAACACTTTCTTGAAATTTTTAATGAGGATCATCTTATTTACTACCGTCGTTCTAAGTAAACAAGATGTATAAACATGATAAACATCACATGCAATCAAATAATAGTGACATGATATGACCAATATCATATAGCTCCTTTGATCTCCATCTTGGGGCTCCATGATCATCTTGTCACCGGCATGACACCATGATCTCCATCATCATGATCTCCATCATCGTGTCTCCATGAAGTTGTCACGTCATCTATTACTTCTACTACTACAGCTAATGGTTAGCAATAAAGTAAAGTAATTACATGACGTTTATGTTGACACGCAGGTCATAAATAAATTAAGACAACTCCTATGGCTCCTGCCGGTTGTCATACTCATCGACATGGAAGTCGTGATTCCTATTACAAGAACATGATCAATCTCATACATCACATATATCATTCATCACATCCTTTTGGCCATATCACATCACATAGCATACCCTGCAAAAACAAGTTAGACGTCCTCTAATTGTTGTTTGCATGTTTTACATGGCTGCTATGGGTTTCTAGCAAGAACGTTTCTTACCTACGCAAAAACCACAACGTGATATGCCAATTGCTATTTACCCTTCATAAGGACCCTTTTCAACGAATCTGATCCGACTAAAGTGGGAGAGACAGACACCCGCCAGCCACCTAATGCAACTAGTGCATGTCAGTCGGTGGAACCGGTCTCACGTAAGCGTACGTGTAAGGTTGGTCCGGGCCGCTTCATCCCACGATGCCGCCGAATCAAGATAAGACTAGTAACGGCAAGCATATTGAACAAAATCAACGCCCACAACTACTTTGTGTTCTACTCGTGCATAGAAACTACGCATAGACCTAGCTCATGATGCCACTGTTGGGGAACGTAGCATAAATTCAAAATTTTCCTACGTGTCACCAAGATCAATCTATGGAGTCATCTAGCAACGAGGGAGGAGTGGATCTACATACCCTTGTAGATCGCGTGCGGAAGCATTCAAGAGAACGGGGTTGATGGAGTCGTACTCGTCGTGATCCAAATCACCGATGATCCTAGCGCCGAACGGACGGCACCTCCGCGTTCAACACACGTACGGAGCAGCGACGTCTCCTCCTTCTTGATCCAGCAAGGGGGGAAGAGAGGTTGATGGAGATCCAACAACATGATGGCGTGGTGGTGGAAGTAGCGGGATTCCAACAGGGCTTCACCAAGCGCTGCGGGAGGAGGGAGATGTGTCATGGGAGGGAGAGGGAGGCGCCAGGGCTTAGGTTGGGCTGTCCTCCCTTCCCCCTACTATATATAGGGCCAATGGAGAGGGGGGAGGCGCAGCCTTGGCCCTTCCTCCAAGGAAGGGTGCGGCCAGGGAGGAGTCCCTCCTCCCCAAGGCACCTCGGAGGTGCCTTCCCCCTTTAGGACTCTTCCTCTCCCTTGATTCTTGGCGCATGGGCCTCTTGGGGCTGGTGCCCTTGGCCCATATAGGCCAAGGCGCACCCCCTACAGCCCATGTGGCCCCCCGGGGCAGGTGGCCCCACCCGGTGGACCCCCGGGACCCTTCCGGTGGTCCCGGTACAATACCGGTGACCCCGAAACTTGTCCCGATGGCCGAAATAGCACTTCCTATATATAATTCTTTACCTCCGGACCATTCCGGAACTCCTCGTGACGTCCGGGATCTCATCCGGGACTCCGAACAACTTTCGGGTTACCGCATACTAATATCTCTATGACCCTAGCGTCACCGAACCTTAAGTGTGTAGACCCTACGGGTTCGGGAGACATGCAGACATGACCGAGATGACTCTCCGGTCAATAACCAACAGCGGGATCTGGATACCCATGTTGGCTCTCACATGTTCCACGATGATCTCATCGGATGAACCACGATGTCAAGGACTTAATCAATCCCGTATACAATTCCCTTTGTCTAGCGGTACGATACTTGCCCGAGATTCGATCGTCGGTATCCCGATACCTTGTTCAATCTCGTTACCGGCAAGTCTCTTTTACTCGTTCCGTAACACATCATCCCGTGATCAACTCCTTGATCACATTGTGCACATTATGATGATGTCCTACCGAGTGGGCCCCGAGATACCTCTCCGTTTACACGGAGTGACAAATCCCAGTCTCGATTCGTGCCAACCCAACAGACACTTTCCGAGATACCCGTAGTGCACCTTTATAGTCACCCAGTTACGTTGTGACGTTTGGTACACCCAAAGCACTCCTACGGTATCCGGGAGTTGCACAATCTCATGGTCTAAGGAAATGATACTTGACATTAGAAAAGCTTTAGCATACGAACTACATGATCTTGTGCTAGGCTTAGGATTGGGTCTTGTCCATCACATCATTCTCCTAATGATGTGATCCCGTTATCAATGACATCCAATGTCCATGGTCAGGAAACCGTAACCATCTATTGATCAACGAGCTAGTCAACTAGAGGCTTACTAGGGACATGGTGTTGTCTATGTATCCACACATGTATCTGAGTTTCCTATCAATACAATTATAGCATGGATAATAAACGATTATCATGAACAAGGAAATATAATAATAATCAATTTATTATTGCCTCTAGGGCATATTTCCAACACGAACACCGTCAAACAAAGATAGCCGTTGAGGAGGAAGACCTGGATAGGGAGCCGGTTACGAATAAACCTGGGACTAGGAAACCCTGAACTACGAATGGAAACACTTTTTCAAGCAGGGGTAAACGGATCTGGTTAGGAAGCCGGAGATGGAAGAGAGGGTGTCGTGTCAGATCTTCAATCGGGGCAAACAACGGATGCTCGGGATAAAGCTGGACTTCGATTGGTTTTTGATGGATATGAGCTTTCCCTGAATAAGGATCAAAATATGCTTCCTAAAACAGCATGCGCAATGGTGGTCCGAGTACATAGCATAGCATATATCAAGTATCCAACGCCTTCCGAATAAGGAATGGAAGCCGACTTAATAAAACTACATCTTACTGATGTAGGTGTAGACAGGTATTCTAAAAGGAGTGACAATATTGGGTGTAAGGATTCTTCTATGCAAACATTGGCCACTCGTATGGTAGCCTCACAACCATATACAAGGGAGACTTCCACCTCAACCTGAAGTTCACCCATGTGGAGCCTTTACTAGTCGGAGTGGTAAGACTACAACCGATCCTCTTCCCCAATGCCAATGTTGTATGTACCACCTGCCTTCTACCCTAGCCGGCCCAATACCTTCTCCGCAGGGACCTCAACATCCCGTTACTTCTGCTGCACAGCCTAGTTCTTCTACACCAGCAGCTATTGCTCCTAATGATCCATCATCAATCTGCTTCACCTGTCAACCCGAAGCTGCCATTTCCAGAACGGTTTGTGAAGTCAACTGAAGACAAGTATATTGCAAAGTTTCTGGATATGATGACAGATATGCAGATTACCACCCCCATCCTTGATGGTGTCTTACAGGTGCCGATGTATACATAGTTCTTTAAGGACCAGCTCGCAAAGAAGCGAAACATTAACGAGCCAGAACTGGTTACTCTTACTAAGGAATGTAGTGCACTCGTTCAAATAAGCTTCCTCTCAACTTAGATGAGCCTGCCAGTTTCAGTATTCCATGCTTGATAGGAAGTCAAACTTTCCATGCTTTATGTGGTCTTGGGTCTACTGTGATTCCCTTCACTGTCTATGAGCTACTACCATTGGGTGATGTACGACCGACTAGCATCACTCTCCACCTTGCTGATCAGGATCCGGCAGACATTTTGGGTGATATCCCTGCGATAGTTGGTAACTTCGCATTTCCAGTTGATTTTGTTGTCTTGGAGATGTAGGATAAGAGCTTTCCTATTTTTTGGGAGACCTTTTCTAGCTACTGCAGGGGCTGTCATCAATGTGAAAGATGCTAAGCTCACGCTTCAATTTGGTGAGGAGAAAGTCTCATTTGACATTAGGTATATCTTCCAACTCACCTTCCTCACTGTCCAGACCATAGTAAGCAATATGAAACGAGTCACTTAAGCCCTAGTAAAAGGCTACTCTTTGAATCCCCTCTTTAAGGCATATAAAATTAGTACTCTTCCTGAGCTAGCTTAAGCATATCTCGAGCGAGTGAGTTTCCCTCCATCAAGTTCTAAGCGATCAAATAAGGTCCTTGCTCTCGAGCCAACCAATACCAATAGAGAGGGTCTAAACGAAGGATTCAAAGGAGGTTACCGGTTAAGGGCAAATGCAATCTCTGAACCACTTGGAGAAAAAAGGTAATCAAAGAAAGTTTCGATTGGACTTACCCTGCCAACCCTACCCAAATTTCATACCCTGCGGTTTTCGTTCCTCTATTGATATTTCGTTCCTTGAATCGAGACTTTCTTTGTCGAGGATCTCTGGTTTAGGGTACTCCATCGAGTTTTAGTTTCTTCTTCTAATGGTTGTGTCCGTCTAAGGTGGCTATTTGAGCGATTTAAGTATCGCAATTGTCTTGAGCTCTGGATTGATGGACGGAAGCCCGGGGCTGGATTCGATTTCAACTCGGAGATAGCCGGGTCTATAGTAAGAGCCGCTTTGTGAATAGCATCGGATGACATAGCCAGGGTAGCCGCAATAGAGCAATTATGCCTTAAGCCCAAAACTCTTCCTTCTAGGGATCAGATCAACCTAAAGCACCATCAGTTGTGGATGAATCCACAAAGTCTTTCTACTTAGCTCGTCAAGCGAAGTAGCTATCAACGGCTTTAGCATGACAAATAGAACATCAAGCCATGGTAAACTGCCAAAGATTCTGTCGTAGTGTAGCACCAGGGTTCAGCCTTCTCCTTGCCGAGTTGCATTGCCCGCATCGTGTTCAATTGGAAAGTTTGGCAAAGGCGCTTCCAACTCCTGGTTCACGGTCTGAGGTTACCAAACAAAGATGAATCCTGCGCAATCAGAGATTAAGCCATAAGATCCCACCCAGAAACTAGAAGAGTCGGGGGCACCTAGTGAAGGAGTCTTCCCTCCATCAATTCAATTACAAAATAGCTCTATTGAGAGGGCCTTTGACAACCCTCCTGAATGTGGCTTGCTCCTAGTTTTTCTTCCCCCGCCCGTTCTATCTAGGCTGGTGGCTATACCAGATTTCATGTCTGATCGAACTTGAAACTAGCCCATTGAGCTTCTTGGATTCCAAACCAGAAAGAAGGATCGCACACAAGAAAATAGAGTTGGAATGAAAGATGGGGTAAAGATGAACTTTATTCTCCTAGCTGCTCTCCATCTAGCAAGTTACTCTCTTTCAAAAGATGACAACTCAAGATTACCAATCAAAACCAACGCCTTTTCTTCTCCTATAGCTTCATCATTACATCTTTCACTAGTTGTTGGATGTGAGTGATGAGATCGATCCATGGAATTTTTACCTAACTCACATACTTTGGAAGATGAAGAAATTCTCTTGAATTTACTTATGGGCTGGCTCTACATGTGGTCAGATGGGTTCCCCTCTTCAGTCATTTGGTACCTCTCCAACGCTTCCTCCTATTCCTATTGATCAGATCAAAGCCAAACCTATCTAGTCTTGCACGTTGTCACCCACCGCTCTTGCCAAAAACAAAGAAATTCTATATTGGGAACTAAAGAAGAATCGGAATGGGAAGTATTTATTTCTTGATTCTCCGGCTAGCATCCTTACTTCCTTCTTCAAGGGAAATTCTATGTTTTGGCTCGGTATAAACCAAAAAATGAGAAATTCTCTTATTTGTAGAAAAGTCTTCTTTTGGTTAAATCTAGAGAACCCAGTCGAAACTCTGATTCATGTTTGTGGATTTTAATAGCTCTCCTATCTACCCGGAAATGATATTCTACCTTTATTGTCTGTGTTCTTTACATATCTTTTGATTGTTTTTCAAATCATTGTGTCGTTACAAATTCAGTGGTTGCACCCTTGTGAGCAAGTTGTTGCCGGATTGGATAGGAGAAGTGAAACAAAGCTACGAAGGATAAAAATTAGCTGAAGAAGTTAAGAAGAGCATTAGTGAAGCGAGAGGAGGACAAGATGGTTGGGAAGAGGAGGAAGGGGTATTAAGGAAAAAAGGGAGGCTTTATGTGGGGACCGCTGGAAATGCAAGAGCTGGGATAGCGCAAGAACTGCACGGGACAGCTACTGGAGGCCATTCAGGTATACTAGCTTCCTATAAGAGAACTAAGTGGAATTTTGTCTGGCCAGGAATGGATGCCTCTCTTGAGGACAGACTGTGACGGTAAAGCAACAACATCAACTCACAATGGCCCTCGTGCCATGAGACATGGATTTTAGTCGACGTAGATTGGATCGAAAGATCGCACTTCCGCTCTTCTCCTATCGGACTAGTCACTTCCCACTCTCCTCAAGTGAACAGTTTAGCCACTATCCTCCCATATACTCTGCTTTTTCATTACTTATGAACTGGAACTTGTTGGTGCATGGATTTCACGTTTCAGCAGCACTTTAGTTTGTGCATGGTTGTGAAAAGAAGGCTTTCTATACACTTATATGAACTTCATTGGCGAAAGAAAGAGAAGCTTGCCTTGATAAAGCACAGCCTTTCGCACTCCAATAGGCATATATTGTTACAAGGTTATGCCCAAAGGTCTCAAAAACGCCGGTGCTACATATCAACGCGCCATGACTAAGATCTTCGATGAGATGATACATAAGATTGTCGAGTGCTATGTAGATGAACTCGTTGTAAAGGCGGTATCCTATGAAGAACATCTTCAACATCTCAGAATCGTATTCGACTGCCTAAGGCAACATGCACTCAAGTTAAACCCGTTGAAGTGCGCCTTCATGGTCTTGTCAGGCAAATTCCTAGGGTTTTTCATTCACATCGGGGAATAGAAATCGACCCGAGTAAAATCAAGGCCATACTCGAAATGCCTCCTCATCAAAACCTTAAGGAGTTGCATTCGCTTCAAGGGCGCCTGGCATACATCAGGCGATTCATAGCCAATTTTGCAGGAAGAATCCAACCTTTTACAAGAAAAACCAAAAAAGACATTCCATTCTTTTGGGATGAAAACTGCCAACAAGCCCTAGATGGCATCAAAAGCTATCTCCTCAATCCGCCAGTCCTGGCTGTGCGGATACCAAGGAAGGAGCTTATACTCTAAACCACGGCCTTGGATGAATACCTTGGGGCTCTATTGGCACAAGAAAATGAAAACGGGAAAGAGAATGCCCTCTATTACCTCAGTCGTGTGCTCGTAGGAGCTGAACATGCGTACTCTCCTATCGAAAAACATTGCCTTGCACTGGTGTTCGCTGTCAAGAAGCTACGGCACTACATGATAGCACATCGGGTCACCCTCATCTCCAAAGTTCACCCACTTAAATATCTCATGACAAGACCAATGCTTACAGGAAGAGTTGGTGGATCAGGTCGAACAATTCGTTCCGTCATCAACTGTCAATTATTTCGAAAGACATGCGAATGAACTACGCATTCGACCCTTATCAGCAAGGTCATCACTTGTACCAGGTCTTAGAAAGGCAGCTGCGACACGTCTTCTCTATGACGTTAGGGCAAGGCTACCTCGCCAGGAATGGTTAGTGCGGTAAGGATAATCAGATGTGAACTAGCTTGCTCTGCTTGCGGAGAAAAACCAACCAAGAGGCGATGGAACCCTCAGAAAACTGCTAATATTGCTCCGGGCGGTACTAGCCATAGACTTGAGCGCAAAGGACAAGAAGGTAGGATCTGGAAACAGCAAACACAGGGATAATCCAGGAAGTAGCAAAGAATCTAGTATTCCACTATAGATAGGTCTGATAGATCAACATATCCATGAAGAAAAGGCTGACCATATCCACCTCCTTTGCGGAATACCAGATCAAGAGATGAATTAGCGGATCACAGGGCTAAGTCGAAGCATGCCAGAACCTTCTTTAGTAGTGAGCCGTACCGACTAGCTCCTAGCAAGGGCTTCAAGATCACAGTAATGCCTACCAAAACTTTCCTTGGGTATGAATGTCATGTTCAAAGCAGGTTTCTCTAGACACCTTGGAAAAGATCATTGACGAGCTCAATTTCAAAGTGTGAATGAAATTATCAGTTTCATCCTCTTTATGAGCCTGAGATCATATGGGTCAACAATTCTCATTTCTTAGTTATAGATTATATATTCTCAAGGAAGTGAGCCACTCAACCTCAGCCTAGCGGATTCTCCCCGTTACCTGGACCTGCCTCTCCCGCAGTCAAAACTCTCCTCTACAGCCCCTCTGGCTGGGCCAGAAGCCTCATCTCCTTTAACTGATTCAAGTGATTCGGTAAAAATGAAAGTAATCTCACATAAAATTGGATTATCTAAAAACTCGTGAAAATGACAACGCTAAATCGAAAGTCCTTTATTTATATACAACACACACATATTCCTCCCTTACGAACATGAAAATCCAGTGGATGGTTTGGAAGGCTTTGACCTGATCTTTCGATTTATGATGAGAGAAAATCCATAGAAAGATGGAAGTCATCATCATCCCCTTTATCGATCACAGCCTCTTCCTCCACCCATGATTTCGTTTTCCCATTGACAAATCAGAAGAAGACGAACTTGCATTTGTTGAATCAAAAAAAAAGAGTTCAATGTAGGAGGAGCGAGCCTCCCCCAGAGCTTTCGGTAGCCATACTTTCTTCACAAAAGAAAACTTTAAGAGAAAGATGGACTCTCTTTCACCGCAACTTGCCCGCCCTAACAGATGGAATTGATTCACGATCAGCCTCCTTCGGACCCGGTAGCTATAGCCCGTAAGCAAAACAAGATTTTGTCTCGTACCTGCAATAAAAAGGATGCACAGGAGCTTGAAACGAACTATTCCGCGAAGAGAAGAGCCCAGCTTGTAGCTGTAGAATTGGAAACGATGGCTATATATATCTAGAAAGTACTCTATAAAAAGGAAGAGGTCACTATCGCTTTTCCCCTGAAGACAGTGTTTCTTCAAAAGAATTCTCTGCCCCCATATCCGGCTATCACAAAAGAGAAGGAACTACCCGCGGGTACTATTACGACAGGGAAAGACTGGCTCATTTTTAGAAAAGTGAATGCAGCTCCCCCGGCCAGGGGTCTTTATTCTTAGGTCAATGCACCGAAACGTCCACCTTCCATCTGCCCCGGCAGAAAGAGAAGTTCCATCTTGCCAATTTGGTCTGCAAGTAGAGAGTTGTATGAGGCTTCAGCCCTAGAAGCATGAGAAAAGAAAACCCAGGAGCCTTCAAAGAAGAATGCCCACTTCCCCCACTACTGAAATATGAACCCTTTCAAACTCGACCTTTACTTAAGTGAGTATAGTATCTTGCAAGTTCACCCTAATTAAGATAACAACATCTGCCATCCTCTAGGCAACCCACAGCTGGCACCATCCCCTATAGGGCAGGGCTTATTAACTCTGTTAATTGCTCCTCATTCATCCATTATAAGCTGAAAGCGGTATGGCTATGTATCCCTTTGCTTAGATCCTTTGATACTGCAGTTGGGGATGGAGAGGCTATAGGAATTCTAGCATTATTCGTTCCTGTGACCCCTTGTCCCGTAGGTTTGGTTTACCTTGAGCGCATAGAAATGAAAGAATCCACATTCCATCATTCCTTCAGCGAGCATCTTTATTCACAAGGACAAGTGTTTCCTTCAATCGGTGTGCGCCACTGGATCAGGCTCCTTAAATTCAGGCGCAATTAGAACCAGTTGTTGGAATATGTGTTTTGGCCGGGTCACCAATGCAAGGAAAGAGGCAAAGAAGGTTGTGGTTACATGGACTCTAGGGAAGCAGATCCTGACAAAACAACTTGCTCAGAATACGCTTTACCGCCAACTGATAAGTAGTTTTTAACTGCAAGCAAATAAGGCAGGCAATCTAAAAAAATGAAATATCATACAAAATTACTCCACTATTGCCTTCTGTAAAGACTCGGTATCTGCCGCCTCTGCTTTGGCAGCTTGTTCAGCTTCATACTCGGTGTAAGTCCTCTCATTTGATGGTATTGTGTACCTAACGCTAGTTTACTAGCGGCTAGTTTTTGTTTAGAGACGGATCTATTGCGTTTCTTGATCCGCTGAAATAGGCCCGCGTGCGGGTGGCATGAGGAAGAAGTCAGAGCCTATCAGGCGCAAGCAAAGCTTTGCAACGAGAGTAGTCAAAGATCGGATAGATTCGAACCGCAATTGCTAAGGCTATGCCAGCTCAAATCCTGTAACGAGCAATCATCAACGGCTTCCCTAAATGCCGCCATCCGCCATTCCACATGCTCTATGACACTGAAATGTTCACTTGCATGGAGGGTTTGTTTCGTTGAAGTCACCATGCATAGCCATGGCAACTCAATCGACATGTTCTATATATGCAATCGCAGAGGCGAAGTATTATTGTCAGCCTGGACTTGACACCCAGGGTTGTGCCGATCCGCTTGTCCCTCTAGCTCGTATTATAAAAAGCTGTATTTCTATGTAGCACAAGTGACTTACCATCCTACCAAGGATCCCTAGGATTTCCACACTCAATAAATCGAATCAATTTATTCTAGTGGTTGGTGAGGCGGGTAGCGCCGATCGGTATTCTATATCAGCGGACCCAACCCTCCCTTGCATCTAAGGCACATTTCATCTCTGGGCCCGCCCCCAACAGATACCAGTACCGGCCATGAAGGCTTTGCCCTTCTCAAGTGCAAGAATGAACAATATCTTACATAAAGAACAAGAGCACGAGTTGCGTCAAATGACCAAAAACAGTCTATCGAAAAGAGAAACTTGCCACTCAGCAGGCAGGAGCACTCACTATCCAAAATCGGTAGACAGCAAGCAAGAGATGGAGCTTCTGCTAGGCCTGGTTATCCCGAATCCTTTCCGCCCCTTCGGTTTGAGGTTATGCTTTGGCCTACCTAAAACTTGTGCTTCTATAGTGTGATTCATTACGGTGCTCTCTCCCAATAACAGATAGCTCTAATAGGGCAATAGTGGAGGAAAGTCTTCATGAAAAAGATGGACTTGTTACTTTTGAATGATAAACTTATTCGGGTAGCTGGGAAAGAAGAAGGATGACTTTAGTCAAATTAATGAAGCGATCCTGCGGATACAGAAGTTGTGTTTGAAGTATGAGCTGTTGTTGCTGCTGAAAACAACATTTTTGCATGGTTCTTAGCTCATAGTGTGTGTGGGTGATTTCCATGAAATAGATACCATTGACACATTGATTATACCGAGTAGGCCCCTCGGCATGATCTTTCGTTTAGCCCACTATAGAAGATGATCACACTTTGGAAGAGAGACAGTCGTTGTTCGACCTCAAGAATTCATGGATAATACGAGGGCTGAAAGCCTTCATCGACAAGAGGACATGGTTGCATGACCATGGCTCAAAACTAACATTAATATTGGCTTACTCGTACTCTGGAGAAGGATCTGTGCCCTTTTTGATAGCCGAGAGGTAAGTAGGCCATTGAAGCCTTAATTAAGCATGTATTCTTCTATCTATGATATTCTATCCATGAAAGGGAGAAGCTCAAGTCGAAGTGTGTACCAATAGTAGAAGCAAGAAGCGTAGGTCTTTTTCGGCCACCGAGGACACATGTGCCAGGAAGAAAAGCATGATCGTATACGAAAACTGGAGCTAGATCGTACAGATCGTAAAATTCACCATGAAAGATGCATTATGACCTAAACCTCACACAAGCTAATGAAAATGACTATCTATTTTGACAGGCGGGACTGAACTAGTATGAAAATTGACCCTTAGGTTTGTCTTGGTCAACGGGACCGCATAACGATTATGCTTTGAAAATGGCTCTGGGTCCGTCAGGATTATGAGAAGTTGTACTCAGTAGGGGTCTTTTGGAGAAGTTGAGTAGCACCCTCGTATTCTAGTTTGTGAGTAATCTGAAAAGGAAAGGCTGCTGGAGGGAAGGATATAATGGTTCAGTGGGATTTAGAAGGTATGCCTTTTTCTTCTTATTTACTGGCTCGGACACAGGAATTCTCGAGGAAGAAAATCTCATTGATTACTTATAATGCCGGATGAAGCAAGTTACAGCATTGGTTCTTTCGTGATTCACGTATATTGGAAATCTCTTTCTTTAGGAAATGGGATGGCATTCAATTCTCACTTAGGGATTCTCTTCTTCCTGAACATTCATGAAAAGAAGGACTCTGGCTTTAATGCTAAAGTTTAGTACTGGGCCGAGCGTACTTACCTACTTAGACAAGAGGGATACTTATAGATCTCTATGAGCGTAAGGCAAAGTGGGCAAGACTACTTCCACAACTACATTTTCGCTTAAGCAGGACCTGTGAGACCTTGAAGCAACCGTCTACTACTAGTTATAGATGCTATTTCTAATTGAATAGAATGGATGCTTCACAACGGTTCTGCGACAGGCAGGGCAACCGGGTGAACATAGGCAGCTGTTCCTATAGAACACAAGTCTTTCTCTAAAGCACGACCTTCCGATTGGACTACGTGTGGTCTCTATCCTTTTTATTCCAAAAATGGGTCCTCGATCAAAATGATCTGGTGTCTATGTCCATGCCTGAGGTTGGTAAACCCTATATCTATTGCGGGGTGGTTTGAGGAAGGGACAGCTTGTAACCCACGACTTACTACTACGAAGATTCTGGCGGAGAGCTTTTCACATATAGATAGGTCGGGATGAGGAAGCTCCGTAGTCAACTAATAGATAGAAAATCCACCTTGTGAACCGTGTTTGTCTTAAAGTACTATCTGAGAAGGAATATACTTGTTCCAATCCCTCTAGTGGCTATACTGATTGACATAGGTAGCTTTCGTAGTCAAAGCTCACAGGGCTAAATGCTCTATTGGAGTGGGCACGAACACACACAATCAAGGTTCGAAGAACTTCTACTTCACGCCTTGAGGATTCTATGACGCTCACTCAATGGTGTTGTGGCGATTGCAAGCAATCAATAAACGAGGAAGCCAAATTATGGATCCAGGAAGGTTGCATCAGAAGGAAGAGTAGGTGTTGCTATGCCGTTGGCTGGGACTGAGACAGAGAGAGGGGAGCATAGCCCCTATGATCGATAAAGAGTTCCAACTAAGCTCTTCTCAGGTTCTTTCTTTCTCTTCCATTCTTATGTTTATACTAGAACATAAAGGCGCGCTTTGCCGCGCCCGCCTATATTGACAACATATAATAAATTTTAAAAAAGACGACATATAATAAATTTATCTATAAAAATCTAAACAATAGAAACATCCAAAAAAATTGAACGGCTTTGATGGCTCTAAATATAGGCGAGACATGGTGATCTCACGACCAACAACCTCTTTCTTTTCTACAACACAGGTGGGCATTATGATGCGGCCTTATCAAGTCTTTCTAGGAATAAATAGATACATTTGTCAATTCCATGTCATCTATGGAATTCTCCACAGAGGTGTCGTGTACTTGACACTGTTCAAGACATTCCAAAGCAATGACGTACATGGGCACTCACCTTGTGTAGTGCCCAGATGGCCCAATTTAGGCAGAAATCTCGCACAACCGGAATCAAATCTCATACCCACGATGATTTCAAGCAAACAGGAGATAAAATAAATTACATACTATTTCTTTGAAGTCAACCTGAACTCCAGAATCACATGCTAGCTATTTCAGTACTGATTCCCGGGTTTCTCCCAAGGATCTTCTCACATGTAATTATAGAGGTTGTACCCATGTAACAACAAAGGGTGAGCTGAGTACCTGAAATAAATGCAAATCAGACCATACGACCAAAAGTACATCTTTGTGGGTTGCTTTTAGAAAAAAACAGCGAATGGAGTTATGGATGTTCCAAAAGTATCAACCTTAACAAATATAAGTCAAATAATCATGTGGATGTAGATGTATTATTGCTACATATCAAGCTCGCATAATGTAAATGATTAGGATTTGCTTGATTATCAACTGTACATGAAGCAACATTAGAAACTTACACAACATGACACTAATAAAGTTGGCTCTGAATAGCTTAGAATTCAAGACTTTGGGTACCATAATCGGTGCTAAAACACTTCAACCTCCTGCAAAATGAGGTCGGTGCACGCCAGGGGATTCACAAGCATCATGGAGACTGATCCACGGAAAAAGTTCAAAATATTGCTTTCCGATACATCAACCTGAGAACGAAGAATTAAAAGGCATTGCACAATAGATCAACGGCTTCAGTTCTCGAGCATCAAGGATGGGAGGAGGGTCGCTCCTGCGGTCCATCAGTGTTCAGAATCAAGGATGGTTGAGTTGATGACCATCTAACCATTGGTGGCCGCCGGCCGCGGGTTCCATCGGTAGAGTAGGACTTGCAGCTCTTTTCCGACGAAAGATTGGATCTAGAAGTCAAGTGCCCTGTCGATCAATTTCTGGGCGTCTTTCAAGATCCATGGGTCAATATGCAGGTGGCGGGGGGCGGGGCAGGGCGCGGGTGGTGGGCCAACGGCGGTAGGCTAGCATGGCAGCCATGAATTTGGGTGAAGAGGGAGGGGAGGCGCTGCTGCGGCGCACACCTGCGACGGAAGGAAAGCACGCACAACCAGCTGCGGTTACGGGAGGGAGAAAGCCGAGCTCCGTCGCCGAGCCTTTTTTTTTAGGATGCCGAGCCAATTAATAGACGCCAAGAAGAGAAGATAAATATGAGAAAGAAGCCCATAGAACATCCGCACATGTTAGCCCAATTCACTAGCAGGCGTCTAGATCGTTCTACGGAGCAGCAGCCCTGTCACGTGGACTGCCTATCTAGAACTCGTTCAGGAGATTGGAAAATCCCAAGCTGGCGTTGTGGGACGATGGCAGAGATCTGGTTGGTTGAGGTCACGATCGGACGGCGGACGAAGCCAAAACACTGAGAGGAGGCATAGCTCGCTCAATTTTACTGTTTCTCAATATTAAAGTGTAGTTTTCTTACTATAATATAATAATATTAATCTAATATGCCCATTGGTGTTCCAAAAGTACCTTACCGGATACCCGGAGATGAATAAGTGACTTGGGTTGACTTATACAATGTTATGTATCGAGAAAGGACACTTTATTTTTTAGTTCACTGCCCTATACATAGAAAGAAGTGTTTTTTCACCGGTATCAACATTCTATCTGGAATCGGTAGCGATAATTGTTGTATTGTGAGCCAGCCCCGTAAGACACTATGCACCTCCAAATTCTATACGATTTTTCCAATCATTTCATTTATACGACCTGCAAGTAAGATAAGATCTTGGCTCGCCCTACAAAAAAACAACTATATGCCCTATAAACTTGCTTGCTTCTTCGAATCTCGAAATAACATATAGAAAGTGTTTCTGTGATGAGACCATTCTCGATCGATAAATGCGATAGGAGCCTATGTGTTTCACGGGCAGCCGACCAATAGGGGAAGGTTGTGAATCCGGCGAACCGGCCGCTTTAAGAACGTGATTGTCTTCTCTCACTCGGTTATCAATTGACAAAGATGACCCATTCTTTTTAGCCCTAAAAATGACAATGGTATGGTACTTTTTCTTCAAATCGAGATTGTGTGGGTGTCCGCTCATGTTCACGTTACATGCTAAATCAGGCTTTCCTTGGAAAAACCAAGGACAACCCCTATCTCAGTCTTCTTTCCTTTCAAAAGTGAGCGAGCAGAGCTGAAAAAGATGGAGTTACCTGGAGATGAGGAAATTTCTTTCTATGGATATGAAGGATAAAAATATGCTATTTGCTGCTATTCCATCTATTTGTGCATCAAGTCCGAAGAAGATCTCAATCTATAATGAAGAAATGATAATAGCTCGTTATTTTATAGGCTTTCTCATATTCAGTCGGAAGAGTTTAGGTAAGACTTTCAAAGAAACTCTCGACGGGAGAATCGAGTCTATCCAGGAAGAATTGCTGCAATTCTTCAATCCTAACGAAGTAAAGTTATATAATATAAAACTTTAAGTCATGACACATCTATTGATATTGATTTTAGATTATGAATGTTGATACTTTTTTCTATAAAGTTGGTCAAACTTTATTAGGTTGACTTCAGCCAAATCTTATATGCGAACCGGAGGGAGTACGTCGTGTACGTACATGCGGGCTCTGATTCTCGCAAGCCACCACCCCAGTACTAGCAGTACCCGCGGTAGGCCTGGTTCGAGGAAAAAGGCCAGCGAACGCATTGCCCCGCGCGTTCGTGACTGGCGTCCGAGTCAGGACCAGCGCGGCTACAGCTGCCCGCCTGCCCTGTCTGTCCCGGCGTACTGTGTACTTGTCCGTAGTGGATCGTCGGGTCGGTCTCTGGGTGCCGCGCCCCCTGCTTTCGGATGTGATCCGCCTACCTGTCGCTGACGAGGAGAGAGGAAGGAACCATGGAGAGATACCGCTACCAGTCCATGATTCCGTATCTGTATCTCTCCCGCGGCGCCACGCATGTGGGGCTCCCCCACCGCCTCGTGGTCATGGATTCGGATGCGATGCACCGCCGCTGCCTCCTCCATGCCGCTAGCACACCAGCAGCAGCGCCTGCGTTTCGTTTGGTTGTGGGTAGCTCACGTGCATGCCCCACGTAGCTCCTAAACAGTAGGGTTTAATCTCAGTTATTATCCGTGGAGTTTTCCGTTGGCGCCTTCGTTGCCTGTGTGCCGCCGAACGGAACCCCGCCACAGGCTTCGCCGGCGGGCTATTTTTTAGTATTTTTCTGATTCTGGCCGGCCGTTTCAGTTACTGGAAAGAAAGATAGTGATTTTTATTGTTTTTATTATCTCCGGCAGTGGCAAGAACCGCGGCTGTCGGTACTGGCGGTAGCAGCCATGTCCAAGTAATTAAGCTGACTCTTAGCGGATCCTCGAGCCACGCCACCCCATAACAGTTGACGAGCTTAATCCGGACGGAGCAATCGTCGTGGGGTCGTGGACGTTCGAGGATTTGCCGTCTGATAAAAGGAAAGGAAGAGAGGCGGTTCGAGTAAACGTGCATTTTGACTACTAGCGTAAAGGGCGATACATTCAGTGCATGATCATTGCACGGAAGATAGGCTGGTCAAAGAAAGACAATCGACGCATGGACCGAAACGCGAAATGAGTGCACCGACACACTAGTAAGCTATACAGTACTACGGAGTAGAATCTACAGTTATCCGGAGATAACAATGGAAAAAAAGAAAGCCTCCCATGAGTTTAAGGCTTCTCCGTGTCCCGCCGGGGCCGCCGTCGATACGCCTCGTCTCCTGTGGTCTTAGGCCCATGAAGACGCGGTGGATCCCGACCCTTGTCAGATGGAGGGCTTATGCTTTGTTTTTATGTATTTTTCTTAGTTTGCTTAGGGTTTGTGTAGTGTTTAAAAAGGTGAGGCAGCGACGGCTTCCTGAAAATAAAATAAAATTATTTCTCATGTTCTTCGTACTGCCGTTGCCATGCAGTTCTTTCTTTTAAAAGCCATGAAAAATAAACAAAGGACACACTAACCTCCTATACTAATTTACATTTAGCTATTCGTCTATTCCTGTTTGATTTTAATCATTTTTAGGGGTCTTATTCCATTCCAACATTGTATCAAAAATAACTTTTTTCTAAAATGTACTTTTGAAGTATTATTAGTTCTTTGAGATATGTTGTGATGAATTGCCAAATCCACCTTAGGAATTATATGATAGGAGCCAATCGAGTAATAATAAGAAAAAGGGTGTTGTCTGATTAATTAATGAAAAAGCGACTAAAACCATTACAACCCGATGATCAGGCACATACAAGATATCTCATACACACCACTGTGAAGAAAACCTCGTCGAGGTTGCATATTAGTGTCATGCTCATAACCTATCCTCAAGCAAGCGACTTTAACTTTGTTGTAAAGATCATCAACCCATATTGAAGATTATTATGAAGGTGGGAGGCATATTAGTGTCATGCCGCAGTTGCTCTTAATCTGGACGAGGCAGTCATTGCAGACTTTGAAGTTGCTTATCTTCAATGGGGCGACATCATCGCTAAACTTTGTAATGCATGGGCTAGAGGTTGAAGGTAGAGTGTGGAAGCAAGCGAGGCTTCTAAAAGGGAAGGTGAGTGCTTTCTTTGGTGCTTTGGCGCGCATGTGAGCGTGTCAAGTTAGAGTAATCATTCGGTGGAATTGATGTACATATAAGATGTAACGTTAATACGGAGGGCTCTTCACCTCACCCTCTTCTTTAATATATAGTTAGCACACTTGTGCGTATTCAAAAAAAAAAATCATCGCCGATGTTTAGCTAGCAGTACGTGGCAAGGTAAATGTGCATTTTGAGTCGTATAAATAGTAAAACGTATGTTTTGATGTACTCCCTCCATTCCATAATATAGTGCGTATAGATTTTTCTGAAAGTCAAACTTTACCAACTTTGATCATGGTTATAGAGAAAACTGTTCACATCTACACTATCAAATATGTACATTATGACAATATAACTCATGATGTATCCAATGATGCGCATTTGGTATTCTACCTATTTTTCTTTATAGATATGGTCAAAGTTTGTAATGTTTGGCTTTAAAAAAATTTATAGGCGTTACATTATGAATCGGATGAAGTATGATCATTCCATGCAAGAAGAGTTGATGTTTAGGACAGACAGTGATACGTCTCCAACGTATCTATAATTTTTTTATTGCTCCATGCTATATTATTTACGGTTTTAAATGTTTATGAGCTTTATTATACACTTTTATATCATTTTTGGGACTAACCTATTAACCCAGAGCCCAGTGCCAGTTTCTGTTTTTACCCTGTTTTAGGGTTTCGAAGAAAAGGAAAATCAAACGGAGTCCAATTGACCTGAAACTTTACGGAACTCATTTTTGGAAGGAAAGAAGCCCAGAAGACTTGGAGTGCACGTCGGGGGATCTGTGAGGAGGTCACGAGGCAGGGGGGCGCGCCCACCCCCCTGGGCGCGCCCTCCACCCTCGTGCCCCCCTGACGTACTTCTTCCACCTATATATCTCCATATACCCTAAAAACATCCAGGAGCACATTAGATCGGGAGTTCCGCCGCCAGAAGCCTCCGTAGCCACCGAAAGCCAATCTAGACCCGTTCCGGCACCCTGCCGGAGGGGGCAATCCTTCTCCGGTGGCCATCTTCATCATTCCGGTGCTCTCCATGACGAGGAGGGAGTAGTTCTCCCTCGGGGCTGAGGGTATGTACCAGTAGCTATGTGTTTGATCTCTCTCTCTCTCTCTCGTGTTCTTAATTTGGCACGATCTTGATGTATCGCGAGCTTTGCTATTATAGTTGGATCTTATGTTTCTTCTCCCCCTCTACTCTCTTGTAATGGATTGAGTTTCCCCTTCGAAGTTATCTTATCGGATTGAGTCTTTAAAGATTTGAGAACACTTGATGTATGTCTTGCCGTGCGTATCTGTGGTGACAATGGGATATCACGTGATTCACTTGATGTATGTTTTGGTGATCAACTTGCGGGTTCCGCCCATGAACCTATGCATAGGGGTTGGCACATGTTTTCGTCGTGATTCTCCGGTAGAAACTTTGGGGCACTCTTTGAGGTTCTATGTGTTGGTTGAATAGATGAATCTGAGATTGTGTGATGCATATCGTATAATCATACCCACGGATACTTGAGGTGACATTGGAGTATCTAGGTGACATTAGGGTTTTGGTTGATTTGTGTCTTAAGGTGTTATTCTAGTACGAACTCTAGGGTTGTTTGTGACACTTATAGGAATAATCCAATGGATTGATTGGAAAGAATAACTTTGAGGTGGTTTCGTACCCTACCATAATCTCTTCGTTCGTTCTCCGCTATTAGTGACTTTGGAGTGACTCTTTGTTGCATGTTGAGGGATAGTTATGTGATCCAATCATACTATTATTGTTGAGAGGACTTACACTAGTGAAAGTATGAACCCTAGGCCTTGTTTCAACGCATTGCAATACCGTTTACGCTCACTTTTATCATTAGTTACCTTGTTGTTTTTATAAGTTCAGATTACAAATACCTTTATCTACCATCCATATTGTACTTGTATCACCATCTCTTCGCCGAACTAGTGCACCTATACAATTTACCATTGTATTGGGTGTGTTGGGGACACAAGAGACTCTTTGTTATTTGGTTGCAGGGTTGCTTGAGAGATACCATCTTCATCATATGCCTCCTACGGATTGACAAACCTTAGGTCATCCACTTGAGGGAAATTTGCTACTGTCCTACAAACCTCTGCACTTGGAGGCCCAACAACGTCTATAAGAAGAAGGTTCTGTAGTAGACATCAAGCTCTTTTCTGGCGCCGTTGCCGGGGAGGTGAGTGCTTGAAGGTATATCTTTAGATCTTGCAAACGAGTCTTTTAGTTTCTTGTTTTATCACTAGTTTAGTTTATAAAAAAATTACAAAAAATGGAATTGAGTTTGTCTCATACGCTTCACCTTTTTAAATATCTTTCGTGAGTATGATGGCAAGGATAATTGTGCTCAAGTGCTAGAAGAAGAAATCTATAAAATGTTTGGCACTAAATATTTGAATGATGAGCATGATTGCAATGTTGTTAGTATGAATTCCTTGAATATCCACGATGCTAATGATATGCAAAGCCACAAGCTTGGGGAAGCTATGTTTGATGAAGATGATATTTTTTGTCCCCCAAGTTTTGATGAGCAAATTTATAATGATAATAACATGCCTCCTACTTATGATGATTATTGTGATGATACATATGCTATAAAAAGTAGTGAGGATTATATTTATAAAACTTGTCATGATTATGGTTACCCCTTTTCTGAACATTACTCTTTTAATGTGGAAACAATTTATAGTATCCAAGTCTCTTATGATACTCCCACTATCCCGAATGAGAAGAATTTTGCTTATGTGGAGAGTAATAAAATTTCTATGCTTGCAGATCATGAAAAGAATACTTTAGGTGCTGGTTATATTGTTGAATTCATTCATGATGCTACTAAAAATTATTATGAGGGAGGAATATATGCTTGTAGAAATTGTAATAATATCAAGTTTCCTCTCTATGTGCTTAAAATTTTGAAGTTATGCTTGTTTTACCTTCCTATGCAAGTTGATTCTTGTTCCCATAAGTTGTTTGCTCATAAAATCCCTATGCATAGGAAGAGGGTTAGACTTAAATGTGCTTGTCATATGCTTCATGATGCTCTCTTTATGTTTCAGTTCTTATGTCTGATGTGAGCATCATTGAAATCATTATGCCTAGCTAGGGGCGTTAAACGATAGCGCTTGTTGGGAGGCAACCCAATTTTATTTTAGTTCCTTGATTTTTGTTCCTGTTTAGTAATAAATAATTCATATAGCCCCTGTTTAGATGTGGTTTTATACTTTTAATTAGTGTTTGTGTCAAGTAGAACCTTTGGAAAGACTTGGGGAAAGTCTTGTTGATCATGTTGTAAAAAACAGAAACTTTAGCGCTCACGAGAATTGCTGCCATTTTTATTTGGAGAGTGTTATTTAGTTAATTCTTTTTTCAGATGATTAATAGATAAATTCCTCAGGTCCAGCAATTTATTTTAGGATTTTTTGGGTTCCAGAAGTATACGTTTGATCTAGATTACTACAGACTGTTCTGTTTTTGACAGATTCTGTTTTCGATGTGTTGTTTGCTTAGTTTGATGAATCTATGGATAGTAAAATAGTTTGTAAACCATAGAGAAGTTGGAATACAGTAGGTTTAACACCAATATAAGTAAATAATGAGTTCATTACAGTACCTTGAAGTGGTCTTTTGTTTTCTTATACTAACGAAGCTTACGAGTTTTCTGTTAAGTTTTGTGTTGTGAAGTTTTCAAGTTTTGGGTAAGGATTCGATGGAATATGGAATAAGGAGTGGCAAGAGCCTAAGCTTGGGGATGCCAAAGGCACCCCAAGGTAATATTCAAGGACAACCAAGAGCCTAAGCTTGGGGATGCCCCGGAAGGCATCCCCTCCTTCGTCTTCGTTCATCGGTAACTTTACTTGGAGCTATATTTTTATTCTCCACATGATATGTGTTTTGCTTGGAGCATCAATTTATTTTGTTAGAATTTGCTTTATGTTATTTAGAACAATTTTTTGCATATTTTATTTAAATAAAAGTGGCATTGATAGCCCTTACTATGCCTATGTTACAAGTTCACATGTTGTTGTTTGAAAACAGAAAGTTTACCGCTGTTGCAATAATTCCCTAGAAAATTAAGAATGTGATAAAATGTTGAAACCTTTTGCATATTAAGATATGATAAATTTAATACAATGGGAATTTTCTTTCATAATTTTTGGATTTAGGGAAGTATGGATGTTGCTGCATTCTTTACAGACTATCCTGTTTAGGCAGATTGCTGTTATGTTTGCATTGTTTGCATATGTTTGCTTCTTTAATGATTATATTTGAGGATAGGACTATTAAATATGCAGAGGCATTTAGTATGCAATGTTGAATAATAATTTTAGTGATTTGCTACAGTAAAGTATGATAAGGTTTTTGCAATGGTTTATACTAACTTATCTCACGAGTCCTTGTTGAGTTTTGTGTGGATGAAGCTTCTGAGATTTAGGGAGACCGTGATATGAGAGGAATTAAGGAGACACAAAAGTTCAATATTGGGGATGCCCAAGTCATCCCAAGATAATATTTCAAGAAGTCTCAAGCATCTAAGCTTGGGGATCCCCCGGTTGGCATCCCACCTTTCTTCTTCAACAACTATCGGTTAGTTTCGGTTGATCCTAAGTTTTTGCTTCTTCACATGATGTTTGCCATTCTTAGAATGTAATTTTATTTTGCTTTGCTTGCTGTTTGAATAGAATACCAAGATATGAAATTATTAAATGTTAGAGAGTCTTCACATGGTTGCATAATTATTCAACTACTCATTGATCTTCACCTATATCTTTCGGAGTAGTTTGTCGATGCTCTAGTGCTTCACTTATATCTTTTAGAGCATGGTGGTAGTTTTATTTTGAAGAAATAGATGAACTCTCATGCTTCACTTAGATTATTTTTAGAGTCTTAAATAGCATGGTAATTTTCTTTAAATCCTAATATGCTAGGCATCCAAGATGGATATAATAAAACTTTCTTATGAGTGTACTGAATACTAAAAGAAGTTTGATGCTTGATGATTGTTTTGAGATATGGGGGTAATAATATCAAAGTCATGCTAGTTGAGTAGTTGTGAAATTGATAAATACTTGTGTTGAAGTTTGCAAGTCCCGTAGCATGGACGTATGGTAAACGTTATGTAACAAATTTGAAACATGAGGTGTTATTTGATTATCTTCCTTATGAGTGGCGGTCGGGGACGAGCGATGGTCTTTTCCTACCAATCTATCCCCCTAGGAGCATGCGCGTAGTGCCGAGGTTTTTGATGACTTGTAGATTTTTGCAATAAGTATGTGAGTTCTTTATGACTAATGTTGAGTCCATGGATTATACGCACTCTCACCCTTCCATCCTTACTAGCCTCTTTGGTACCGTGCATTGCCCTTTCTCACATTGAGAGTTGGCGCAAACTTCGCCGGTGCATCCAAACCCCGTGATATGATACGCTCTGTCACACATAAACCTCCTTATATCTTCCTCAAAACAGCCACCATACCTACCTATTATGGCATTTCCATAGCCATTCCGAGATATATTGCCATGCAACTTTCCACCATCCAGTTTATCATGACACATTCATCATTGTCATATTGCTAGCATGATCATGTAGTTGACATAATATTTGTGGCAAAGCCACCGTTCATAATTCTTTCATACTTATCACTCTTGATTCATTGCATATCCCGGTACACCGCCGGAGGCATCCATATAGAGTCATACTTTGTTCTAGTATCGAGTTGTAATCATTGAGTTGTAAATAAATAGAAGTGTGATGATCATCATTCAATAAAGCATTGTCCCAAAAAAGGGAAGGCCAAAGAAAAAAAAGAAGGCCCCCAAAAAAAGAAAATAAATAAAAAGGGGCAATGCTACTATCCTTTTTCCACACTTGTCCTTCAAAATCTTCATGATAAAGAGTCTCGTATTTTGTCACTTTCATATACTAATGGGAATTTTTCATTATAGAACTTGGCTTGTATATTCCAACAATGGGCCTCCTCAAGTGCCCTAGGTCTTCGTGAGCAAGCAAGTTGGATGCACACTCACTTAGTTTCTTTTGTTGAGCTTTCTTACATTTATAGCTCTAGTGCATCCGTTTCATGGCAATCCCTACTCCTTGCATTAACATCAATCGATGGGCATCTCCATAGCCCATTGATTAGCCTCGTTGGTGTGAGATTTTCTCATTTTTGTCTTCTCCACATAACCCCATCATTATATTCTATTCCACCCATAGTGCTATACCCATGGCTCACGCTCATGTATTGCGTGAAAGTTTATAGGTTTGAGATTACTAAAGTATGAAACAATTACTTGGCTTGTCATCTAGGTTGTGCATGATGAGAGCATTCTTGTGTGACGAAAATGGAGCATGACTTAACTATATGATTTTGTAGGGATGAACTTTCTTTGGCCATGTTATTTTGAGAAGACATAATTGCTTAGTTAGTATGCTTGAAGTATTATTATTTTTATGTCAAAATTAAACTTTTGTCTTGAATCTTATGGATCTGAATATTCATACCACAATTAAGAAGAATTACATTGAAATTATGCCAAGTAGCACTCCGCATCAAAAATTCTGTTTTTATCATTTATCTACTCGAGGACGAGCAGGAATTAAGCTTGGGGATGCTGATACGTCTCCAACGTATCTATAATTTTTGATTGCTCCATGCTATATTATTTACGGTTTTGAATGTTTATGGGCTTTATTATACACTTTTATATCAGTTTTGGGACTAACCTATTAACCCAGAGCCTAGTGCCACTTTCTGTTTTTACCCTGTTTTAGGGTTTCGAAGAAAAGGAAAATCAAACGGAGTCCAATTGATCTGAAACTTCACGGAACTCATTTTTGGAAGGAAAGAAGCCCAGAAGACTTGGAGTGCACGTCGGGGGATCTGCGAGGAGGTCACGAGGCAGGGGGGCGAGCCCACCCCCTGGGCGCGCCCTCACCCTCGTGCCCCCCCTGACGTACTTCTTCCGCCTATATATCTCCATATACCCTAAAAATATCCATGAGCACATTAGATCGGGAGTTCCACCGCCAGAAGCCTCCGTAGCCACCGAAAGCCAATCTAGACCCGTTCCGGCACCCTGCCGGAGGGGGCAATCCTTCTCTGGTGGCCATCTTCATCATCCCGGTGCTCTCCATGACGAGGAGGGAGTAGTTCTCCCTCGGGGCTGAGGGTATGTACCAGTAGCTATGTGTTTGATCTCTCTCTCTCTCTCTCTCTCTCTCTCTCTCTCTCGTGTTCTTGATTTGGCACGATCTTGATGTATCGCGAGCTTTGCTATTATAGTTGGATCTTATGTTTCTTCTCCCCCTCTACTCTCTTGTAATGGGTTGAGTTTTCCCTTCGAAGTTATCTTATCGGATTGAGTCTTTAAAGATTTGAGAACACTTGATGTATGTCTTGCCGTGCGTATCTGTGGTAACAATGGGATATCACGTGATTCACTTGATGTATGTTTTGGTGATCAACTTGCGGGTTCCGCCCATGAACCTATGCATAGGGGTTGGCACATGTTTTAGTTGTGATTCTCTGGTAGAAACTTTGGGGCACTCTTTGAGGTTCTATGTGTTGGTTGAATAGATGAATCTGAGATTGTGTGATGCATATCGTATAATCATACCCACGGATACTTAAGGTGACATTGGAGTATCTAGGTGACATTAGGGTTTTGGTTGATTTGTGTCTTAAGGTGTTATTCTAGTACGAACTCTAGGGCTGTTTGTGACACTTATAGGAATAGCCCAATGGATTGATTGGAAAGAATAACTTTGAGGTGGTTTCGTACCCTACCATAATCTCTTCGTTCGTTCTCCGCTATTAGTGACTTTGGAGTGACTCTTTGTTGCATGTTGAGGGATAGTTATGTGATCCAATCATACTATTATTGTTGAGAGGACTTACACTAGTGAAAGTATGAACCCTAGGCCTTGTTTCAACGCATTGCAATACCGTTTACGCTCACTTTTATCATTAGTTACCTTGCTGTTTTTATAATTTCAGATTACAAATACCTTTATATACCATCCATATTGCACTTGTATCACCATCTCTTCGCCGAACTAGTGCACCTATACAATTTACCATTGTATTGGGTGTGTTGGGGACACAAGAGACTCTTTTTTATTTGGTTGCAGGGTTGCTTGAGAGAGACCATCTTCATCCTACGCCTCCTACGGATTGATAAACCTTAGGTCATCCACTTGAGGGAAATTTGCTACTGTCCTACAAACCTCTGCATTTGGAGGCCCAACAACGTTTACAAGAAGAAGGTTGTGTAGTAGACATCAGACAGTCAACTCATCGACCGAATCGTGAAATTGAGTGCACCGACACATCAATACTACTACTCCATGCAAGAAAAGTTCATGCTTACGACGGAGTAGAATTCTAGTGAGTATTATTTTTCTTACGGGTAGTACTAAAAATCTATTGTTTTTCTTTACGAGAGAAAATTTCAATTTATTCATCATCTGTTGTGATAATACAAAGAACATTAAAACTAACAAAAATTACAATTAGGTTTGTGGATCACCTAGCGACTACTATAAACATTGGAGCGCGTCGAAGGCATGCCTCCGTAATCGCCTCTTCCTCGCCGGAGCCGGGAAAAACCTTCTTGTAGATAGTTGGGAAGTCGTCATATAAGGCCTGACAGGACAAACCCACCAGAACAACAATTGATACCGAGGAAGATGCATAGATTAAACCTGTAGACATATGACCGAAGACTGGATCTAAACAGATCCACCGAAGACCATCACCGATTGAATCCCGCAAGATCCGACGAAGACATACCACCACACGTCCTCCGATAATGCTTGGCGCACAATCCAAAGGGGATTGACTGTGGGAGACATTTTTCCTATTAGGGGACATTGTCACTACCACAGAGACCATATTGTTAACTAGGACAGCGGGTGGAAAACCAAAGACACACTCCTAGCATGATTTTTAGATGTTTTCCATATACTTTTGATGGACGAGTTGCGTGTTGACGACGCGACGAAAAGATCTACCGCCTTACAAAGTCGATGGATTTGCGCGCTACAAAGTCATCTGATCAACCATTGAGTGTGACCGTGCTGGTATGCAGCATATGCCATGTTGCGCTCGCCATTTGCAACATAGGCCATTTTGCGCTTGTCGATACGTGACCGTGTCATCTTGTCCAACCACATGTGGACATTTGTAACAGGTTGACACCGAGCATGCCAACATCTCAGCAGTGAGTCGCGGCCTGCGATGCCTCGTGAGAAGGATGAGGAGGGGAGAGGGCGGGCAGCTTTGCAGCGGAGGCGTTGATCGGCTCCATGCCTCATTCTCATGTCTCGATCAAGAGGTCGCGTGTATGCTTAATCTTGAGGCATGGGAAAAGGTATTGAAGCACCATGCCCTGGCCCCTTATAGCACACCACCTGGAGCACACCGGAGTTGTGACGCCAAGGCGCGTACACTCGATCCGAAGGAGAGATGAAGGGGGAGAGGGTATGAGAGGGAGTAGAGGAGATGAAGATAATGCGGGTACGGTCGATGCTTTTGGGGAGGGATGAGGATGACACGTGTGGGACCGACATGACACATATCGCTCATAGAAGACGGTCGACGAACACGCTTGTATCAGCCAGGTGATTTCTCAATTTTGATCCTCATGGTTTTCACCTATGTATTATGAGAACTGTTTTATAGAAATGTAAATTCGCCTAACCTACAAGTGAAATTCTCTCTGCCCTAACTTTCTATCTTTTTCTCGTCGCCGCCTCCTCCTTCTCCACAAAAAAGCTAGAGTTTCTGCCTTCCGCCGGCGCCGCCGCAGGTCCGCCTCCTCTTCGGTGGCCCTAGGGCCATGGGGGTGCGGTGGATCTCGGCAAGGGCCGGCGGGAGGGCTCAGATTCTAGTTATTTCTTTCAGTTTTGCTAGGGTTTGTGTCCCACACATGAAGACGAGACGGCAGCTGCTCCCTGAAGATGGAATAAAGGTCTCCCCGCCTAGTCCCCGTTCCGGCGATGCGTCTAGCACCGTTGGTGGGCGTGTGGAGGTGTGTCTCCGGCGGATCTATCTTTACTGAATTTGCTCGGATCTCGTCGTTGTTCCTCTATATTCGTGTGTCTTCGGGTTGGATCCTTTTGATCTACGTTATTCTTCATCTGCAGCGGTTGTTGTTCTGGTGCGCTGGTCCTACGGGGCGTTAGCACGACGACTTCCCGACTGTCAACTACAACAAGTTGTGCCCGACTCCGGCGATGGAAGGGCGATGGCGGCGGCGCGCCTTCGGCTCGCTTCAGTCCTTGTAGTCGTCGCTAGGTGGTCTACGAATCTGGATGTAATTCTTATTATTTTTGATATTCGTTGTACTGCTATGATTGAAGATGAATATATTAAAAAAAAATAAAAAAAAGAAATTATCGCTGCCCTGTCTGTACTTGTGTACTCTGTACTTTGTCCGTCGGGTCGGTTTCTGGGTGCCGCGCCCCCCGGTTTGGTACGTGATCCGCCTACCTGTTGCTGACGAGGAGAGAGAGGAGAGGAACCATGATTCCACGTCCATGTGGGGCTCCTCCCGGCACGGATAGATGCGGATGCGATGCACCGCCGCTGCTTCTGGCTCCTCCATGCCGCTAGTACAACAGCAACAGTAGTACTCCCTCCGTCCGAAAATACTTGTCATCAAAATGGACAAAAAAGGATGTATCTAAAACTAAAATACATCTAGATACATCTCTTTTTATTCATTTTGATGACAAGTATTTTCAGACGGAGGGAGTAGCTGTGTTTCCTTCGGTCCTGCGTACCTCACGTGCATGGGTCACGTAGCACCTAGCGAACCTCCGTTATCCGTGGGGTTTTCCGTTGGCGCCTACGGTTTCCTGTGTGCCGCCGAACGGAGCCCCGCCACACGCTTCAACGGCGGGTTCATTTTTCTATTTCTGACTGATCTGAAACTTGCGGCCGATTCAGTCACCGAAAAGAAAGATAGCGGCGAGAATCGCGGCTGGTAATTACTGGGGAAGCACGCCACCCCCATGGCTGTTGACGAGCCTGGTCTGGATGGCGGAATAAACGGAGCGCTGGCAAGAAGCGCGGCTGTCTGCACCGGCGATAGCAGCCGTATCCGGGTAATTACTGTTATCTGATCGTGATCGTGGTCTGTGATGGAGGAATCAACGACCGTAGACGTTTGGTGGAAGCGAAACGTGCATTTTGACTCGCCTAAATGGCAAATCGTACGTTCGACGCATGATCATTCCACGGTCGACGCATGGACCGAATCGCGAAATGAGTGCACCGACACACTAGAAGTACTCCGAGGTGGTACAATAGTATTCTATAGTAAACTAATATAGCCAATGGAAATTTCGCTCCTGTCTTCTTTGATTCCCATGAGACGGAGCTAACGTAAAATATTTCTAGACCGTCTACACGAACCGGCGAGAAATTACACTTGCGTCCGAGCCTGACAACGGCAACGCCCGTGGGTGCTGTTCCCTCCATGAAAGTGTTGCCTTGACCGCAATCCGACTCCTCCCCCTTGTGCTCGAGGAAAACCCTTGGTCCGACCTCCACACCAAGCGATGACAACGTCATGGCGTTGTTTTCTCCTTGGAAGCGTCGTCTTGTGGCTCGAGGACCCCTGATGGTACGGCACGAGTCGGTGTTGGCTACTGTTCTGGGGCGTGGGCCTCTGAGGCGCAATATACAACATAGTTGATGCTCTCACTCTCTAGGTCTACCCAAGCCCTGCCATCCACCTATTGACTTTCTCTTAGCGCAATGGGTAAGGGTTTGGTTTGTGTTGTCCTTAGGTCTTGGTCATGTTATACAGGTCTTCGGCGTTGATTGTGACACGGCTTGGTTGCTCCGTGTTTTGCATCATTGCTATTGGCACGAGCTTGATCTACGTGTTGCATGTATTGTAGTACACGTGCGGGGTGTGGCTGCTAATTCTACTGATTATTGTTGTAATGGCTAAAAGACGTTGTATCCGGGTTTTTTACTTCCTCTTCTCTAATGCAATGACATGCATGCTTATGCGTATTCTAGCAAAGAATACAGTTACAAAAATATGTATGGTTACGAGTTGAAAACAGCCATGACTGGATTATACAGAGAATATACAACATGCGCAAAAAATCTGACTTTTATCCAGTTACCAGTTTACCCCGCGGCAACTGCAAGATCTGCTGTAGAGGAGCTGTGGTAACCGGCCAACTGCTTGAGTTCTCTCCATTTTTACCATGCTCCAGCAGACGGGTGGGCCATGCGACCCACGCCCTTTTCCTCGTGTGGCCCGACGTTGACAGACACCCTGACCTTGAACACCCTTCACACGTGGCGCTTTAACCTCCTCGTGAGGAGGCGCGGCCCTAATCTTATCCAAAACATATCCACTCCACCGCACCTTTTACACCGGCACAAACGGCCTGCCCCAACCGCCCCCACCTCGTGGCCGCCATCCCGCCGTCCGATGCCTGATCCGACGGACGACACGAATTCACCCCACGTGAAAGCCGTTCGGGGCGAAGACGGTAAAAAAAAGCGTGTGCCTTTTTTCGCTTTTCCTCGCTTCGTTAAAAGGGGCGGCGACCTTTTCTCCCTCGCCGCATCTCCCCATCCGCCATTGCCCTTGACTCGCGCTCCCCGCCTCTCTTCTCCCCCGAGACCCCCCCTCTCTCTCTGTGCTCGTGCTCCCTCTTCCTGCTCTTCCTTCTGCTCGGCAGCCATGGCCAGCGCGCTATGCGGCGGCGGCAGCGGCAGCGTGGCGGCGCCGTGCGGGGACTTGGGCGCCGCGGCGGCGCTCGCGGAGTCTTTGCCGATGGGCGCCGGGTACCGCGCCAAGAGCTCCTTCCCCGCCGGGAGGGTGGCGCTGGCGGACAGGCCCCTGCGCCGGGGCCTCCAAGTGGCGGCGGCTGCTGGACAGGTCGGTCCCTTCGTTCCAATCCGCGTTCTTGTTTACTGTTCGAGATTTTCGAGACGAGATCTTGAGATTTCAGTTCCATTTTATCTTTTCTGTGGGCCGAAATTTCTATTTGTTACATTTTTTAGTTTTAGTTTTGGTTTTTAGCTGGTGGGGAATACAATGCTGCGGCGCTGGACGCGGACTAAATTAGAGCTGGTTGTTGGCTGCAGATGAACGGGAACCTGACGATTGGCAAGGCCATGAGGTGGTGGGAGAAGGTGACGCACCCCAATATGAGGGAGGTCGAGTCCGCGCAAGACCTCGCCGACTCCCTGCTCAACGCCGGCGACAAGCTCGTCGTCGTCGACTTCTTCTCCCCCGGCTGCGGTGGCTGCCGCGCTCTCCACCCCAAGGTAGAAGTTCTTGGCCGAAACCCCCTGTTCCGTTCCGGCAATCTGATTCTGAAACTGCAACGTATACTCAAGCGAATTCGGTTGTTCCGATGTGCAGATTGCGCAGTTCGCTGAGCGGAATCCGGACGTGCTGTTCCTGCAAGTCAACTACGAGAAGCACAAGTCCATGTGCTACAGCCTCCATGTCCACGTCCTCCCTTTCTTCAGGTTGTACAGGGGAGCCCAGGGCAGGGTCAGCAGCTTCAGCTGCACAAATGCAACCGTAAGCCTCACTGATTATGTTTCTTCTTTTGTCCACTACAAAAATATGTTCTTCAGACACGTTTAAGATGAATGCTGACATGCTTGCTGCAATTCGTTCTGATTACAGATCAAGAAGTTCAAGGACGCCCTCGCAAAGCACTCGCCGGACAGGTGCAGCCTCGGCCCGGCGCGGGGGCTCGAGGAGGCGGAGCTCTTGGCTCTGGCGGCAAACAGGGACCTGGAATTCACCTACAACGAGAAGCCGACGCTGGTGCCGATCGCCGAGGCTATCCAGATGGAAGCTGCCTCCATTGGCGGCCCATGGATGCCATTGCCCGCGGCCGCGACGCAGCCGCTCACTCTGGGATCTGAGAATGGCTCGCTGATCCCCTCCGGAAGATAGTAACTCGAGACCAGGCCGAACCCGGCCATTTCTGTACAGATTTTCCTCTTTTGTTGTGTGTTGTATTGAGTTCGAGAGGCAGAGTCGCAGGCTAAGGTTTTAGTTTTTGTAAACCTGCCGAAGCTCTATTGTGATCGTGTTGCTGCAACCAGTCGTTGCTCATCATGGTAATCCTTGCTTTAATGAACAATGGGATGATGCCTCCCCAGATCCTTCATGACCGACCATCTCCATGAATTCTAGTTACTCTCTTTTCTTTCTCTGAGATTGTTCTTTCTCTGAGATTGTCGGAGGCGGAAAAATGTGGCTACTGAGGCCTAATGACAAGGTTGTGTGATTCTCAATAGGATTGGAGTTTTGATGGCAAGATCTTCACTACCAGGATCGGATTCTGAATCAAATCGTAGAATTTTCGCTACCAGGAATGTCGAAAAGTATATTTTATGAACGAAAATCGTAGAATCAGAGGAGTTAGTTTGGATTGTGATTTTGACAACCTTGTAATGAGAACTTTGAATCTATGTGCTGGGTAAGCTTGATCGCTTTGAGAAGGGTTTCTGTTGGCAGGTCACACTCATGCGGCTCAGCATGCGTGGGCGAAGTTTGTTCGGAAGAAGATCGGCGTTGCTGAGAGGAAAGGCCCATAAAAGCTGTGATGTTCCGTTGCATCAACCGAGCATGGTGACGATAAGCATTATTGGGGGCTTTGATGGTTGATGGATAAGGAAGGCACCATCATCCTTGTCGCCTAGTTTCTACCATATCCACTGAAAATGAGCAAACGGTGTGTAGATGATGCTCATGCCCATGCGCTAACCGATAGGTCGTTAGGAAGCTACAAGAATTGGCGTTGGAATCAGGCTCACAGTTGCATAGGAAATCGGGGATATCCTAGAGTATAGACTAGAACATACGTTGGATGAGATATTATCTCAACTGGTACAAAAAGAGCGGCCAGATGAGCTTATCCGGCTTGAAGTGCAGTGTCGACTTCTGATGCTTTTGGCCAAGTTAGATCACTTGCCGTGTACAGAATTAAGAAGCATCCCTAATCTGACAACTTGGATAAGGCTGGCTTAAGTTAATCTGCAAGAGATCAAAATTCAAGTAATGGAGTTAGACACCTTTAGCAATCGGTGGCACTCATCAGGCCTACAAGCTGACAGCTCAAGCCTGCGACTCTGTACACGACATAACAACAAAAGGTGTCTAACTCTATTAGAGCAACTCTAGCAGACCCCTTATATTGCCCCGACCCACAAAATCCCGCAGCCACCCGCCACCGTCCCGCCCCGCCGCCGCGCCAGCCAGTAAAACGCGTTTTCCGCCAACTGTAAACGCGTTATAAGAGGTCTGCTAGAGTTGCTCTTAGGAGTAGTAGCAAGTTGTGCTTTTCGTTCTTCACAGTCGACAGGAGATGGCTTCCATGGCAACGCCGACCACCAGCCAACGCTGCTGCGAATCGGGAGAGACGACGTTGACCACCGCCTCCTGCATCCCGCCGCAATTAGTTGATATTGCCACGAGTGAGGGGCGTCGGGGCCACCAGCTGTTGATCCTCATCATGACACACCACCATTGTTGCGAGCAGGAAGAGGCAACGCGACCCACTCGCATCGTCATCGCCGGTGCTGCAACGCAGCACGAAGGCCGGAGGACGATGTTGCTTGCCTCTGGTGCTGCAATGCAGCACGCATGAGGAGGCTGGGCTGCTCGCCGTCGGTGTTGCAACACAGCACACAGGAGGAGGCTGTGCCGTCAGAGCTGCAATGCAGCTTCGCCGGAGATGTCGTCGGTGCTACGTTGAAGTTTTTGCTGTGCTTGGTGTTGCTATGGAGTGGTGCTCCCGAAGCGCTGCCTGGGGCTGCAATGGAGTGCCAGCGGCGATGCATCGGTCGTCGACGGTTCTTGGCGCTGCATTGCAGCGCTCGCCGACGGCTACGGTGCCGTGAGGTCGTACAACGCGTGTGTCATGACGGGTGTTGAATTGCTCTGGTGGAATGGAATCAGAGGAGGAAGACGTGGGGTGGAATTGTGTTGTTGCGATCGAACGGCCAGCGGCACTAGATCGGGCGGCTGGCTAGGCGGATGATTTCTAGAGAAATCATCCAATTGATTCATTGTAACCGCCTAATTGTATGTTTGATTAGAGCATAAACCGACCCTTTCAAATATGTTATTTTTGTTTCGATCGGATGGTAGATTTTATTGACTCAAAATAAAACATCAAGTTGATACAAACACAATGAGTACACATTCGGCCTTTGCATAACAAAGATACACACATTCAAGATCAATGCACACACAAATAAACATGCAGACAAATGGCGAAGTCATACAAGATCAAAGCTATGCCTGAACGAGAAAAAAATGATAAACCCTGGAGCGATCAAAACAACGATCAGTACATCAACGACCATATCCTCATCAACTACTACTTGACATCGCAAGGACAATCGAGCTCTTTAACAACAACACCTTCAAAAAGGAATGGACGCTCAAGCTCCGTTGTCATCAGATCCAACCACCAAAAGTCATATTTTCTAGGTTTTCATCATGAAGAACAAGTCTAAACAAATCAAAGCAATGTCTCCAACAAGGCCACTATGCAAACACATTGTCATTGACAACTATAACAACCTTGGGTCACACCTAGGATTTTCACCCTGGAGCTCAAGACTTGATACTCGAGAAGCACCATCAAATTAAAGTCAATCATGTGTTGTTACTATCATCTTTCCATGATCCCAGCAACTACATGTGTTGGACTAGAAATCCCACCACCGCCGCTACACAACCATACCTTCTACGTCAAGGCACCATCAACAAATTGCGTCTCACCATCGAAGGCAAACTGGTCGGAGTGAGTGCCACCAAATCCCACAGGAAGCCTTCCAGATGCATCCCGCAACCTTACCAGTACGAGCCTTCAACCGGTGCTTCCACTGTCAGATCGGAAGGAGAAATTCTCTCAAATCAAACATTTGACGGAGATAATCGCTGAACTAAATGCGACCACCAACGAGAAAGGGAGCGGGCAGCCCCAAATCACACTAGCAGCCACCACCAGGAGCACGACATGTGCCCCATCCCGCACGGACCCCGACTACCACCGCCACATAGCAGCACATGATCCCCGCCCGGCATGGGAAGCAACGGAGGTTGGACCGTGCCGCGTCGGGGGATTTCAGGTAATATGGCCAAGCATTTTTTAATACACAATGAACACTTTTTAAATACCCAATGAAGATTTTTAATACACCATGAAAAGTACATAGCAAACTACCAAAGATTTCATATTGCATTGTCAAATTTTTAAATACACGGTGAGCATCTTTGTAATACACACTAATTTAAAAAAAAATATCCAACAAACATTTGCCAATATATGATGAACACTTTCTGAACAGATACGATGAACATTATTGAATATACCATGAACACTTTTGAAATACACGACGAACCATTTTTCAATACACGATGGAAAAATAATAACAAACAAGAGAAAAAACGGAAAGAGGAAAACATAAATATGAAAATTTTAGAATGAACAAAATGAAATAGAAATAAGATTGTGAAAAACAAATAGGAATGAAGAAGCGGAAAAGAAAAGAAATAAAAAGCAAATCAAGGAAAGACATAAGCGGATGAAACTGAACCATATAACCCAGTTAAAAACAGGTTTCCCGAAAAACAACATCACGGTAAAAAAAATAACGATCTTATGGTGGTGTGTGTGTAGTCGGGGTCAGGTTCACTTACAAGTTGGCACATAATATTTTTTTGAGACAAAATTGAGACAATTTCATTTTTGAGAGAAAGTTGGGACAAGATGTGGTGGCCGGCGACCCATGCTACGGATGTATGGACAATTAGACGCAAGACTAGCTCTGGAACCCCGATATCACATTAAGTGTCTGTTAGGTACTCACTGAGGTGGAGCTCCTATTTGTCGCATTCTGCGGCAAATAGTTGTAGCGATCCACACAGGTGCCTTACCTGGGCCGGCCCATCAGCAGACCACATGAGCATCACTAAAAAGAGATGTAAAAGTAGAGCGATCGCGAGGATTCGAGCCCATGACCTCGGGTTCGAGTTGACCGCGGCATGCCACAAGACCAGACGGGTGTAACTTATGGTAGGTAGCACAAATATTATAAGAACTCAAAGCCCCGTTCACATATGAAGACACGTTCGAGAAAAATCAAAACATTTCCTGAAAATGTGATTTTGTTTTTCAAATTACGAATAATTTTGAAAACAGGAACTTTTTTGAAAATGATGAACAATGTATTTTGAAAGGAACTTTTTTAAATGATATACTATTTCTTAAGTGGGAGTTTTTTTTCCAAATTCCAAAACAAAGTTGGAAATACAAGAATATTTTGACACCCCAAATTTTTTGAAAATAGGAATATTATTTGAAATTTGTGAACAATTTTTGAAACTGGACCATATTTTGAAACTACTAAAAAAATGAAACGCGAACATTTTTTAAAATTGTGAACAAAATTCTCTAAATGAGAAAATTATTAGAAAAGTTGTAAAAAAATTGAACAAAAACATTCCAAACAATTTCTGAAAAACAAGTACATATTTTGAAATCCCATATTTTTTTAAAAAATGCGATTTTTTGAATTTCTTATCAATTTTTTGAAAACATGATAATTTTCTAAAAATTATTGTTTTTCAAAAGCACGAACTTTTAAATAAAATTCTGAATAATTTTTGAAACATGATTTTTTAAAATAAATAAAAATAAAGTTGGAAAATAAAAAATAAACTGAAAAGGAAAAGAAAAAAGGGAAAGAAAAAGAAAGATAAAAAAGAAACTGAAAATATAAAATAGAAAAGAAACCATGAAAACCAAAAAGAAATAGTGAAACCCGTTCAACGAACCTTCTAGAAGAAGGTTCCCAAAGCTAGAAAAAACCGGTTGGGAACCTCTAGAATCAGGGCGGAGGTTCATTGAAGCAGAACCGGGCCATGGCCCATCCAGGATTTTCATAATATTTTATATACCTATGCACTCAGCCCAGTTTACCTCTTGATAAGTGACAACGGTGCCGCTGGTCATTTGTAATCGGATTGGCTATTTAACAGTTGACTGTTATTCAATTCACCAACATTCAAATCGTCGGCCGTCCGCTGTCGCGTGGAGATTCGCGCTGGGCTGTATGGTCTTCGGGCTTGTTTTTTCTGTCGGGTCCCGTTTTTTTGTCCCAGCCCGTTACCGCTCTGCGCCCCTCCTCTCTGCCTCTTCCGGTTTTTGTCCTTATTGAATTTTGGGCGTGGGTTTCCCCTTTCATTTGAGTGGCACTGTAGCGATAAGGGAGAGAGGAGATAGGGAGGAAGAGGGAGGAACGGGCGCTCGGGCGACGGAGGCGATTCCTTTCTGTTCATGTCGATTCCCAGACC
>NC_041382.1:61216889-61226150 GCF_002162155.2 Triticum dicoccoides | reverse complement strand
TGGAGCTTGATTTCTTTCTCATTTCTCTTCGATTTATCGCCTCCTGCGGTTGGTTGGTCTCTCAATTTCTCTCTCGAGCGCGTGATTTTGTTCATTTCTCAGTGTGTAGCTTCCATATCTAGGGGTCAGTTGCTGATGTGATTTTGATAGGGTTCTTGGTAGGTGTGTGTTGTGATCCGGGGCCGTGTTGTTGTAGATTCATGGTAGGTGCTTGTAGTTTTAGTGGTTCGTTCTGGTTCGCGTCGTCCCGCTGTCGTTCATCATCTGCTTCGTGTTGTCCGCCATTTTGTTCCTCGTCTACTCGTGGTAGGTTCAACGTGTTCAGTTTTTGTGATTCAGATAGATGTATGGATCAGTTATAGGGTTTTGAGATGGGAGTTTTTGTGGTTTTGGGTTTGTGATTTGCATTGGTAGGTGGTTTGTTTGTTCACTGGTAGATGGGTGTTGCCTCCTCTGGCTGTGTTGGTTTCTAGGGTTCCTCCTGTGCCCGCTGTTGCAGGTCCCTTTTATCATGTGAGTGGATAAATCGCTCTTAGTGTTGGTTTAGATGTACTTAGGTTCCTTCTTCTTAATGCCATGGTAATTGTGTGTGTGTGATGCAGGTTTGTATCTTTTCCTTTGTGCCGTTGATGTGTATTTTTGCCTGAGTCTTACTGTGTAATCCACATAGTTTTAGTGTGCAAATTGCAAATCTAGTTTCTGTTTATTCCAGTAGATCATCCCAGTAGTAGTCTGATGCCATTGAAATGTTTCTGTTTATGCTAATTGTCATGCATCTTATTTTCCACGAACTATAGTGGAATTTAACTGTGATTTACACTATAATATAGGACATGATTCCATTGTAATATGCCTAATATTTGCACTGTAATTTACCAACTGTAGTATACCCCATAATTACAGTGTAATTTCTATGCTTCATCACTGTATCTACCCCAGATTTACACTGCAATTTATATGCTTCAAAACTGTAATAACATCTGGATTTACCTCTGAATTGCTGTAGGGCTTACACTGTAATATACCGCAGATTTACACTGTAATTTGTATGCTTCAGCACTGTAAATGTTGTATGATTTACACAGTAATTTTTGGACTGAGTATAGTGGATTTTACCTCTGTATTGATGTAGGGCTTATACTGTAATATACTGCAGATTTACACTGTAATTTGTATGCTTCAGTACTGTAAATTTGTAGGTCTTACACAGTATATGTCAGATGATTGACCTCTCATTTTTTACAGTGATTTCCATGCTTTTAGCTCTGTACTTCATGTAGTTTCTTGCATTTATTTCTTTTTTTCATGTGCAAGTGTGTCTCTGTGGCAGTAGTATTGAGCGAGGTCCTGTTTTTCACTCTGTAATTATAGTATTTTTACTGTATATTTTTGCCTCAGACTTATTGTGTAATCTTCAGACTTACTATGCAAATTACATGGTAGTTTCTGTGTAAGTCAGCCCATAGTTTCAGTGTTTCTTCACATAATTACTAGTATTTACTGTGTATGTTTGCCCCATTTTTACTGTGTAATTCATCATGTAGTTACATTGTAATTTACTATAGAATTATTGTGTAATTCATCATGCAGCTCTAGTGTAATTCAATGTAGAATTACTTTGTAATTCATGCTGTATTTTACTATGTAATTCATTATGCAGTTTCAGTGTAATTCATGCCGTAGTTTTACTGTGTAATTCAAAGCAGAATTACTGTTTTGTAGCTTCAGTGTAATTCACCCTAGAATTAAATTGTATTTTTGCCCAATAACCACTGTGTAATTCATCATATAGTTCAGTGTATCTTGTCCTTAGTTTTCAGTGTAATTTACACAATTTACTGATTCCAGTGTAATTTCCCCTAGAATTACGATGGTTTACATTGTAGCTACAATGTATATTCCCAGATTTTTGCAATGTATTTACATTGATTCAGTTATGTAATCTGTCATGCTGATTTTCACTGTACCCCTAGTCTTTATTCTGAATTTTTACAGTGTACCCCTAGTTTTACCGTGTTGCTTATTATATGTATTTTACAGTGTAATCTTTGCCCTAATTTACAGTGTAATATTCATGCTTTTAGCACTGTGATTTATAGGTTCAGTTTAATGGGTAAGCTTAACAGTGTGAGTAACAGTACAATTTGCAGTAGTATTTTAACAGTGTAAGTACAGTAGGTTTGTTCCAGTCTAAGTTTTGATGCATTTTAACATTCATACACTGAAATTTCTATGGCATTTTCCACTGAAATTTCCATGCAATTTTCACTGTAATTTCTTCAATTTCCACTGTAATTTCTATGCAATTTGCACTGGGAATTACTATGTAATTACTAGGGGATTTTTGCACTGTAATTCTTGGTCTGTTTAGTCAGTTTTTAGTGTAATTACTAGGGGATTTTCCACTGTAATCCTTGGTGTGCTACTGTTCTTTCTAGATTCAATCAGGCACTATGTGTTCTTGCAGTGTAAATTATAAAATTATCCAAGTTCTGCCTACTGCTAGTGATGAATTATTTCCAGAGTATCTAGTTTTTGTCTACTGATTGTTTCTTAACCTGTATCTAGTTTCTGCGACACATTTTGTTTTTGCAGATTTCCTTCTAAGAGAGGTGAAGGGGCTGAAGAATTGAAGTGCTAGGGGGTAGCAGTAGTTTTTTTGTTCCTGACTTGTTGATTTTTCTGGGATTTCCCCAATTACCTAAGCGGGTGAAGAATTGAAGATGTTGTTGTTCCTTCTTGCTCGTCTCCAGGTAAACCTTCACCTTCCTCTCCAGGTTCACCCCTGTCTCTCATGGCTGCCTGCCTTATCTGATTTTGATCTGCTCTTTGTTCTTCTCCCCTCCTTCTTCCATGGCCGTAGGCCTGATTTGTTTCTTTTTTTGTGATGTGTTTTAGGTGAGATCTCTGCTGCTGTTATGTAGCAAGTTGATGGCCAACTGTTTGCTGTGGTCCAGCGAGGCTGCCGTGCAGCGAGGTTTGGTGGTGGTGTCGGTTTAGTTGAAACCGGGCCAGGGTTTTGCCCGACCCGTTTAACCCGAAATAAGAAAACCAACAACGACCCGTGGGGTGGGGGGTTTGGGACAAACATGTGTCATCTGTTCATTGGTTGGGGAATTTGAATGTTGTTGAATTGAAAAACAGTCAAATGTCAAATAGACAGTCCCGCTTTGTAATTACTTCAGAGTAGTGCGTTTTTGTTGTCCAGGTTGAACTGAGCACGGTTAATGCATTTTATTACACATTTATATGTAGAAATAGATGATAAAGAGCTATTTTCCTTGCGAATTAGTACATAATGCTTAATATTTTTTTTGAGTTGTAATTCTTAATAGTTTCGTTAACTGTGTTTTAGTATATGAAGATCATTGGAACAATGTTGCGTAATAATGTACTCCCTCTGTTCTTAAATATAAGTCTTTTTAGACATTTCAAAAGGACTATAACATACGAATGTATATAGACATATTTTAGACTGTAGATTCATTCATTTTACTCCGTATGTAATCATTTGTTGAAATATCTAAAAAAGACTTATACTCCCTCCGTCCGACAATACTTGTCATCAAAATGGATAAAAAAAGATGTATCTAAAACTAAAATACGTCTAGATACATTCCTTTTTATCTATTTTGATGACAAGTATTTCTGGACGGAGAGAGTATTTGGGAATGGAGGGAGTAGAATATGATTATTTTGCCAGTAATTTGTCCGTTGACATATTGATTGAAAATTCAATAATAACAAAAGGTACAATCGTGAATGATGTCTAAATATTTTGTGCTCTTTTTTAATTTGGCCCGGCCCGACCTTTCTTTCAAGCTTTGCCACTGTCTACAAGGTTCCCAAAACCTGAAACGCTGAAACAGGTAAATGGGCCGGCCAGGTCAGCGTTTGATCGCTAGCTGTGTGCGAAAAGTGGACAGTTGGATTCAGAATTCGCCAAATAGGACATTCCGTCACCCAGAGCCTGAGAGCCAGCAGACGCGATCTTTTTGGGCGCGACTATGTCTCACTTGAAGCGAGACAAATCGTTCAGTCCCATGAAGCGACGTAGCAATAGGCCACGCCAGTAGCACATATTTTGTTCCTTGATTTCGTTTGTCTTGCTATTTTTCTCTTTTATTTGTATTTTTAATATATTTTCAAAAAATTAAGATAATCCCCCAAAAAAGTAAATTTGAGAAAATGTTTGTGCAGTGTTACGAAAATGTTAGCGCAACTTTTAAAAAATGTTGATAGCATTTGGAAAAAATGTTTCAAGACACATTTGAAAATTAAATTAACACATATTCAAACAACAATATTCTAAAATATGTGTTTGAAAAAATAGTTACCATGCATTTGAAAAATATTAAATGTGTATAAAAACTATATCTGATTTATCTGAAATTTTTCAATGTGTATGAAAAAAAGTAGACATCAAATATAGGAGTATGTATGAAAAACTATTAACCATGTATTTACAAAATTTTAAACTTGTATAAAAATATTCTTCATGTGTAAACATAATAATAATATGCATCTAAAAAGTAGAAATCAAAACACATATATGAAAATAACATATTAATCACGTTGTTAAAAATGTGAAACATGTATAAACTAGTATTCCTGATGTATACAGAAAATGGAGAATCATTTATGCATTAATGTAGGTTAAAAAATATGTACACGGGAAATATGCTGACACATACAAAAAAGGAAAATTGTTTATGCAAAATAGTAGAGTAAAAAAATATACACATTTTTTACTGATTTATACAAAAAAGTACAAAATGAATACAAAAACGCTGTAGACAAAAAAATATGATGTAAAAGTGTTAATCATGTATTTTAAAAATATTAAACATGATTATAAAAAAATTCTTGATGTATACAAAAAATGTTCAGAATCTGTATTACGAACTTAATATTAAACTATTTGCTTGAAAAAAAATGTTCAACGTGTACATAAAAATGCTTTATGAACGAGAAAGTCGTGTCATCCATTCGAACAAAATGTGTGAGACGTGTATCAAAATATATTTCTGTTCTATTCGAAAAGAGAGAGAAAACAACTGATGAAAACTGAAAAAAGAAAACCAAAGAAAACCGAAAATACCAAAGAAAACAATGCAAAAGTATGAGAAACAGTGAAAACCCCAAAACAAGAAAAAGATAAAAATAATGAGAAACAAGAAAGGGACTAAGAAAATCAAGACATGTAAAGAAAACTGAGAATAAAAGAATAAACTAAGAAAGAAAACAAAAAACAGTGAAAACCAAGAAATAAAGAAAAAAGAAAAGTAAAAAGAAAATCCAATAAAATCTGAAAATGAAACGAAGAGAATGATGGAAAAACCAAGATACAAATAGAACTGAAGAAAATCGACGAAGAAAAAAAACTATGAAGAAAGACCCAAACAAATTAGAGCGGACACAGCGAGTGCCCAAACGATGTGCAAAAATGGACCAGCCCAATTCTATATACCTAATGATACAGAGGCTATGGCTTCTTGTAGTGCGTCACGAAAATTGCTCCCAAAAATTGAAAATATTACCTACCAACACCACGTATAAATGATAAAAAATGTCACTCAGAGGATACCCTGTCTCCTCCGGCCCATGCAGCAGTGACTCCTATACCACGCTCGGCGCTGGGAGAAGGTGCAGCGCGCCCGTTTGAGGCCGCCCATGTCTGCGTGGCCAGCTTTTCAAATTTAGTATCTATTTTTTCTTTTCTTTCCCGTTTCGTTCATTTTTTCTACCTTGAATAAGTTGGAACTTTTTTGATTTTTTTAAATGCGAGTTTTAAAATAAAAAATTAGTTAATCATAAAGTGTTTGTGGATTCAAATAATCTCGTCATTTTATGAAATTATGTTTACTTATTCAATAAAGGTTAGACATTAGAAAAAATGTGCAGGAAATAAAAAAAATTCATGATATTTCAAGAAGTTTGTGTCGTAGAAAATGTTAATGAAATTGAACAAAATTTCGGCAATTCAAAAAATGTTCATGAATGGAAAAATATCCTAAAAATTCAAAAACTGCTCATGACTTACCAAATATTTTATTAATTCATAAAATGTGCGCTGTTTGAAAAATTATCATGCATTTCAAAAAATATTCGTTAAATCAAAAAAATATTCATGAATTTCTAAAATTGTTCAACCAATTTTTAAAGCAATGTTCGTCCATTCTTGGAATGTTCGCCGATTCAAGAAAAAATGTTAAAACATGTTCTGAGTTTTTAAAAAATGTTTGCAAATATTATAAAATATTCATGAATTCAAAAGTGCGGGCAAATCAGAGAGCTTTTATTCAACAAAGGATTTGTCCCGGCAGTCAACGAGAAGACTGCTTACCAAGAAACTAGGAGTCTCGTCAAGCCAACAGTCGGTCACATTCAAAGTGCATGCACGTTTTGTACAGAGATGCGCCGGCAAGTTTGCTGACCTGATTACATGCTGAATCTCAAAAACTGAAAAATCAAAAACTAGCTCTCCTATTTCATCTAAGATAGGAGCCACAATCGAACGTGAATTGTGGCGAGTGTTACAGAGTTGCACCAACTCCTAGCAATCGGTCTTCATTATCACATGCGAGAGGCCTCGAAGTTTTGCAAATAGAACTCCTTCCCGCATCGATATAGCTTCCATTAATAATGGATCTGAGATCTCACCGAACGGCTTGCACCATGCTCCCAACAGCGCGGACGCGGACCGGGCTATGCCACCCGCCCGTCCTCTACCTTCCACGACATTAAGTGCACCATCCGTCATGATCTTCACCATACCTGACTCGGGCGGCCGCCAGCCATGTCCTGGTAACAGAATGGGAGCGGTCCGAGGCAGTTCCAGCAGTGCAAGAGCCTCCCTCGTCGCCCTAATGGCGACTGTTGGGTCCCTTCCCTCTTCACCATGTTTGATCCGATTTCGAGAATGCCAAATCGTCCACATGATGGTGATAACCTTTAATCGATCTTCGTCTTTGACTCGGTCTGCACATAGGATGTCTCTGGCCCAAGAACGTGGGTGTAAGCGAGGAAGCCGAAGACCGAACCACGCACAAACTTCATCCCAGAAGCGGCGTGCATGCAAGCATTGAATTAGGGCATGCATAAGATCCTCCTTAGCTAGACATACCTTGCAAGTGTCTAGAACTGCAATATGACGGTATTTGAGAGTGCATTCATCTGGTAGAATCCCTCGTAGTACCCTTCACCAGAACACCCGTACCTTTGGGATCACTTTGAGTTTCCACAGAGCAGACCACATCTGTTTGTCATCTCTTGAAGCACCGGTAGCCGCCCTTCCCCTAGAGTATTGCGCTCGTTCTGAGTCACTAGAGCACGGTACGCCGACTTAACAGTGTAGTTGCATGATCTTTCAAAGGCCCAAGCATAGAAATCCTCACCTGCGCCCCTCCTGATTGGGATGTTTAGAATGGCGTCAGCATCAGGGGCAATGAAGGTGGTTCGAATCAACTCCTGCCTCCATGACCAGTTCTCGGGATCTATAAGATCCGAGACTGTCTGAACAATGGTGTTTGGTGGCTTCAGCAGCGGTGTCATCGAGATGGTCCCGGGAATCCATTTATCAGCCCACACATCGATGGAGTTCCCGTCTCCTACTCTCTTAATGAGCCCCGCACGCAAAGCTTCCCTTCCTGCAATGATAGCTCGCCATGTAGCGGATGCCGACTTAGGCACCTTGGCATGCATAAAATCTGTATCGGGGAAGTAGCGACCCTTAAGAACCCTTGCACACATAGAATTAGGGTTAGTCATAAACTGCCATCCGTGCTTCCCGAGCAGCGCAAGATTAAACTGATGAGGGTCCCGAAAACCCATTCCTCCTTTGCACTTTGGTGTCGCCAGAGTATCCCAGGAAACCCAATGCAATGCATTCTTGTAAATAGAGCTGCTCCAAAACTATTTCGCCATTGGCGAAGTCAGACTCTTGCATACCTTTTTGATAGTAAGAATGTGCTCATCGAATATGTGGGAATAGCCTGAACCACTGATTTCAACAAAGTTTCACGACCTGCGCATGCAAGTAATTTTTTAGACCATCCCTGTATCCTCCCACGAGCTCTCTCCCCAATATGATCGAAGGCCCCGCTCGTGATGTGACCGACCGCCGTGGGCAGTCCCAGGTAGCGCTCACTGAACGCCTCAATGTCGATGTTGAGGACACCTTTCAATTGATGCTTGAGCTGGGCCGGTGTATTAGAACTGAAGTAGATGGCACTCTTAGCGCGATTAACACACCGTCCGATGCTTCACCATAAATTCTAAAAATATCATTAAGTCTCTCGACACTCTGGGTGTTTGCACTGATGAAGATCAAGCTGTCATCTACGAATAGCAAGTGTGTCACCCAAGGTGACCTATAGTTGACTCTTATGCCTCTGTTAATGTACCCGACATTGTAATACTTCAACAAAGAAGACAGGCCCTCCGCACATAGCAAAAAAAGGAACGGCGACGCCGGGTCACCTTGCCTCAATCCTCGCGAGGGAGTGAAAAAGGGCAGTAGCTCTCCGTTAACACGAATAGAGAACCATACTGAAGATACGCATTTCACAATTAATCAAATAAAGACAATGTTGAAACCTAGCTTTGTCAGAATAGCCTCAAGAAAGTGCCACTCGACTCGGTCGTAAGCTTTCATCATGTCTAGTTTAATTGCACAAGCATAGTTTTTTCCTTTCTTCTGCCTCCTCATTGTGTGCACACTTTCATATGCCACTAAGACATTATCAGTTATCAGACGTCTAGGAACAAAAGTGCTTTGCTCTTCACTGATGATCTCGTCCATGAATGCCCTCATTCGGTTAGTCACACATTTTGAAGCAATCTTGTACAGAACCGAAAACAGTGCAATAGGTCTATATTGTGAGATAGACTGAGGGTGTCGTACCTTGGGAATCAAAGTAATGGAGGTATCATTCAAGCCCACTGGTAGTTCTCCTCCATTCAAAAAGTCTAGAACCGCCGCGGTTACAACATCACCCAATAAACTCCAATGACGCTGATAAAACCCCGCAGTAAAACCATCCACCCCAGTGCTTTGGAGGAAGCCATTTGGAACACCGTTGTCCTGACCTCCATCGTAGTAAAGGGTTTTGTAAGTTCCATGTTCATGTCATCCGTGACCTTAACTGGCACATGGTTAAGAAGCTCGGTTGCATCCATGAATCCCTAGGACTCGTACATATTTTGATAGAATGCCTGAACCTCGCTCTTATCTTCCTCTTTGAAAGTTCGTGGATGTCG